>NC_084755.1:770532-773032 GCF_033978785.1 Entelurus aequoreus
TTTACTGTTAATATCTGCTTACTTTCTCTTTTGACATGTTCTATCTACACTTCTGTTGAAATGTAATAATCACTTATTCTTCTGTTTGATACTTTACATTAGTTTTGAATGATAACACAAATTTGGGTATCGATCCGATACCAAGCAGTTACAGGATCATACATTGGTTATATTCAAAGTCCTCATGTGTCCTGGGACGTATTTTCTGAGTTTATAAGCATAATATGAATTTTTAAAAAAGGAAAAAAGATTGTGTGATGATAAAAAATATCCATGTAATCTTAGACTTAGACTTAGACTTTCTTTTTATTGTCATTCAAATTTGAACTTTACAGTACAGATAAGAATGAAATTTCGTTGCATTAGTTAATGGTAGTGCAGGATAAAAAAGCAATAAGGTGCAGATATAAATAAATAAATAGGTTACTGTACAGATAAATATATTGCACTTTTTCATATGCATCCACGTTTATGGATGTATGTTATAATTGTCTTTTTTTATTCCAGTGAGTTAATCCATTTTGGGGGGAGTTGAGGGGATAATTATGATGCGTTCAAGGTAATCATAGTAGTATCGACTAGATACGCTCCTGTACTTGGTATCATTACAGTGGATGTCAGGGGTAGATCCACCAATTGCGTTTGTTTACATTTTGACGCCGGTGAGCTATGGTGTGTAGTGAAGCATGTTTAGCTATTCCTCGTCCTGCAGTGATAATGATACTTGTCAGAAACTCACGGGGATAAGTGTAACAAAAAATAATTAGGATTAATCCAATTAATCGTTTGACGGCACTCGTTTAAAGGCCTACTGAAATTAATTTTTTTTATTTAAACGGGGATAGCAGATCCATTCTATGTGTCATACTTGATCATTTTGCGATATTGCCATATTTTGCTGAAAGGATTTAGTAGAGAACATCGACGATAAAGTTCGCAACTTTTGGTCGCTGATAAAAAAAAAGCCTTGCTATACCGGAAGTAGCGTGACATCACAGGAGGACGGATTCCTCACAATTCCCCATTGTTTACAATGGAGAGAGAGAGATTCGGACCGAGAAAGCGACAATTACCCCATTAATTTGAGCGAGGATGAAAGATTCGTGGATGAGGAACGTTAGAGTGAAGAACTAGAGAGGCAATGCAGGGTGTATCTTTTTTCGCTCTGACCGTAACTTAGGTACAAGGTCTCATTGGATTCCACACACTCTCCTTTTTTCTATTGTGGATCACGGATTTGTATTTAAACCACCTCGGATACTATATCCTCTTGAAAATGAGAGTCGAGAACGCGAAATGGACATTCACCGTGACTTTTATCTCCACGACAATACATCAGCGAAGCTCTTTAGCTACTGAGCTAACGTGATAGCATCTGGCTCAAATGCAGATAGAAACTAAATAAATAAATCCCCGGACTGGAAGGATAGACATAAGATCAACAATACTATTAAACCATGGACATGTAACTACACGGTTAATAATTCTCAGCCTGGCAAAGCTTAACAACGCTGTTGCTAACGACGCTGAAGCTAACTTAGCAACTTTGCAACCGGACCTCACAGAGCTATGATAAAAACATTAGGCGCTCCACCTACGCCAGCCAGCCCTCATCTGCTCATCAACACCCGTGCTCACCTGCGTTCCAGCGATCAACGGCGCGACGAAGGACTTCACCCGATCATCCGTGCGGTTGGCAGCTAGCATCGGCTAGCGCGTTTGCTATCCAAGTAAGTACTCCTTGTTGTGTTGCTACAGCCAGCCGCTAATACACCGATCCCACCTACAACTTTCTTCTTTGCAGTCTCCATTGTTCATTAAACAAATTGCAAAAGATTCACCAACACAGATGTCCAGAATACTGTGGAATTGTTCGATGAAAACAGAGCAGTTTGTATGGTGACACATTGGGTACGAATACTTCCGTTGCCGTCGTGACGTCACACGCATACGTCATCATACATAGACGTTTCCAACCGGAAGTTTAGCGGGAAATTTAAAATTGCACTTTATAAGTTAACCCGGCCGTATTGGCATGTGTTGCAATGTTAAGATTTCATCATTGATATATAAACTATCAGACTGCGTGGTCGGTAGTAGTGGGTTTCAGTAGGCCTTTAAAATAAAAGTGATTTGTAACACGCTGCTTTTAGAATAAAGTTGACCAACAGGAGCCAGATGCCAGAATTCCGCGTCTCTCGGCCAGTTTGTCCCAATCAATACGTCTTGAGTTCAGATGTCTGACCCGTCATGTGCACGCTTTTGAGTCTTCTTATGTAAGAGAGCTGTCAAATTCGAGTTGACTCCTATCAATTGACACAGTTTGCCTATTTGATTGAAAGTTGCCGTTCAATACCTACCAGGGGCTCTGGTAGAATGAAGCCCAGCTCCTCCGAGACGTGGTACAAGTCCAGGGAGAAGGGAGTTCCGGAGTCTTTGCCTGCAGCCATGTCGGAAGCACGGGATTGTGTCGGACGAGCGCGGCTCTGCAGCGAGACCT
>NC_084755.1:778032-800532 GCF_033978785.1 Entelurus aequoreus
GCTCTGTGAGGTCCGGTTGCTAAGTTGCTAAGTTAGCTTCAGCGTCGTTAGCAACAGTATTGTTAAGCTTTGCCAGGCTGAGAATTATTAACCATGTAGTTACTTGTCCATGGTTTAATAGTATTGTTGATCTTCTGTCTATCCTTCCAGTCAGGGATTTATTTATTTTGTTTCTATCTGCATTTGAGCCAGATGCTATCACGTTAGCTCAGTAGCTAAAGAGCTTTGCCGATGTATTGTCGTGGAGATAAAAGTCACTGTGAATGTGCATTTCGCATTCTCGTTTCTCATTTTCAAGAGGATATAGTATCCGAGGTGGTTTAAAATACAAATCCATGATCCACAATAGAAAAAGGAGAGAGTGTGGAATCCAATGAGCCAGCTTGTACCTAAGTTACGGTCAGAGCGAAAAAAGATATGTCTTGCACTGCATTCTAGTCCATCACTCTAACGTTCCTCATCCACAAATCTTTCATCCTCGCTCAAATTAATGGGGTAATCGTCGCTTTCTCGGTCCGAATCGCTCTAGCTGCGTTGAAAACAATAGGAAAATATGAGGAGGCGAACAACTGACTACGTAACGCTGCTTCCGGTAGGGCAAGGCTTTTTTTATCAGAGACCAAAAGTTGCGAACTTTATCGTCGCTGTTCTATACTAAATCCTTTCAGCAAAAATATGGCAAAATCGCAAAATGATCAAGTATGACACATAAAATGGATCTGCTATCCCCGTTTAAATAAAAAAAAATTCATTTCAGTAGGCCTTTAAACATTTAAATCACTACTTTATGAATGAAAGAAAGGTCATGATGATGAACAAAGATTCAAGTTACTACTTTATGAAATAAACATGGGTTAAGGTTAGCATTTAAGGATGTGCATAAAGGTGTGACTAAGAAAAAAAAAAAGTTAGCATTTAAGAATGTGCATAAAGATGGGTGAATAAGAAAAAAAGTTAGGGTTAAAAGCCTACTGAAACCCACTACTACCAACCACGCAGTCTGATAGTTTATATATCAATGATGAAATCTTAACATTGCAACACATGCCAATACGGCCAGGTTAACTTATAAAGTGCAACTTTAAAATTCCCGCCACACTTCCGGTTGAAAAACTCCTTTGGATATGATTTATGCGCGTGACGTCACAAAAGCAACGGAAGTGGTTGGACCCCATCGGACCCGATAGAAAAGCCTCTTGTTTTCTTCGACAAAATTCCACAGTATTCTGGACATCTGTGTTGGTGAATCTTTTGCAATTTGTTTAATGAACAATGGAGACTGCAAAGAAGAACGTTGTAGGTGGGATCGATCGGTGTCTTAGCGGCTAAGTACAATACTGTAATATCTGTGATATTTGCATTAGTGTACTGTGTCTTTAAGGGTTTGGGGAACGCGCATGCGCGAGTGAGTTGGCGGAGAACTTGAGTGTGTGTGAGCGTGAGTTGTGGCTAACAGCAGCTTGTGTATGTGTGTGCGTTACTTTTTGAACTACAACCAGTTACCGCTTGTTAATAAAGCGATTGAGCAGCGCATCCTCGTCTGTGTGACTCCTTCTCCACTGCGGGGCATTACAATACTTACAGCAACACAACAAGGACTACTTACCCTGAAAGCAGACGCCTAGCCGATGCTTGCCGCCAAACCCACGGATGAAGTCCTTCGTCGCGCCGTTGATCGCTGGAATGCAGGTGAGCACGGCTGTTGATGGGAAGATGAGGGCTGGCTGGCGTAGGTGGAGCGCTAATGTTTTATCATAGTTCTGTGAGGTCCGGTTGCTAAGTTGCTAAATTAGCCTTAGCGTCGTTAGCAACTTAATTTTTAATGGACAATGGAGACTGCAAATAAGAAAGTTGTAGGTGCGATCGGTGGAGCGGCGGACTACAGCAACACCAACACCAGGAGGTTGTGTTGTGTTTTGAGCAGGATAGCAGACGCACTACAGTGAGTACGCCCGCCGCCGCATCTAAGTTAGCTTCTATTTTTTTAGCTTCGCCAAGCTGAATATTATTAATCGTGTATTTACATGTTCATGGTTTAATAGTATTTTTGATCTTCTGTCTATCCATCCAGTCAGGGTTTTTTTTATTTAGTTTCTATCTGCATTTGAGACTGCTATGCTATCAAGTTGGCTACGTAGCTAGGTTAGCTTCTATTTTGTTAGCTTCGAAAAGCTGAATATTATTAATCGTGTATTTACATGTTCATGGTTTAATAGTATTTTTGATCTTCTGTCTATCCATCCAGTCAGGGTTTTTTTTATTTAGTTTCTATCTGCATTTGAGACTGCTATGCTATCAAGTTGGCTACGTAGCTAGGTTAGCTTCTATTTTGTTAGCTTCGAAAAGCTGAATATTATTAATCGTGTATTTACATGTTCATGGTTTAATAGTATTTTTGATCTTCTGTCTATCCATCCAGTCAGGGTTTTTTTTTTTATCAATCAATCAATCAATCAATGTTTATTTATACAGCCCTAAATCACAAGTGTCTCAAAGGGCTGTACAAGCCACAACGACATCCTCGGTACAGAGCCCACATACGGGCAAGGAAAACTCACCCCAGTGGGACGTCAATGTGAATGACTATGAGAAACCTTGGAGAGGACCGCATATGTGAGTAACCCCTGACTGCAGCCTGCAGATCGAGGAGGGGCTTATTTTCCCTCAATGTGGGCTGGTCCAAACGTTGAAGCAGGAAGCCGGATGATGTATTTCCGTCTGAGTCCATACTACTGCGCGCTTTTCTGCCTTGAGGTAAGTTGCCGCTCTCTGACTACCTTTAACCGCGAAAGCAACCCGGTTTCGAAACGAATAAATACCAACTTCGATATTGTACATTAGAAACTAATGTAATATTCTCTAAACCACATTGGTAGAATATGTTTCGTGAAACATTGAAATCTGATTTAAATTTTGCTTTTCCCCTCCAGATTTGCCAGTATATTTTGTCTACATCCTACCACAGCTCGCACACGCACACTGCACCACGACATTGCACCACATAACACACACATTACAAAACCAACAGTTCTTTTAAGAACCCCTGACTGACTGTCTGACTGACTGTCTGTGTCCTGATTTTCTCTGGTCAGGTAGGTTCACTGCAATGCTTAAAAAAAATTATATTTCATATCCTGGTTTATAAAAACAGTAACTAATGAGCTATATTTGTGTGTATTTCTACCCTAGAGTATGTCTGAGAGAAATAAAGAAGGTAATCAATAAATCATTCATTTGAATTAGAGTATGATAAGGCATAATAACAGGATTTGAATATCACCATTTAATGCATTGCCTTACTTTTTGCATAGTGTATTACATTTTGATGTTGGAATTCTGCGTTGACAAAGATCAAAATAAATGTAATGAAATACATTCATTTATTCATTCTTTGTGTCCATTTGTTACCCACAGCTATTTTGATTGACCTTGTGTTGCCTTCGTATGTGTGTGTGTGTGTGTGTGTGTGTGTGTGTGTGTGTGTGTGTGTGTGTGTGTGTGTGTGTGTGTGTGTGTGTGTGTGTGTGTGTGTGTGTGTGTGTGTGACAGGTGTCCCACTGCGGTACCCCCCGCAACATGGAGCCCCACATCCTGGGCTGGAGGCCTCTCATGCTCTCCGTGGTCAAGCTCAGGCTGATTTACTTCCTCTTCCTGAGGCCATCCCTGATGACGTCAATGTGGTAAAAAAGATAAAAATTTCAGTGTCAATTTCAGATGATAAAAGTTATGTTTTAGCAGGGGTTTAAGTGATGCTGTGCCTTTTAATGTTTATTCTTTTCCCCTCTGATCTATAGAGACACATTAGTATACTTTTGGATGGTGATACACCAAACATTAATAACATCACCAACAGTGAACTGTTCCACTGTCCCTACTGTAAATACGTGGGTGCAAAATATAAGGTTGACAAACATATAAAAGGCCATTTGTCAGTGAAACACAAAGGTGCTTATCTAAAATATTACACAAATTAATTAATTTGTATTTTTTCACAAGTATGAATCTTACTCCCTTATTTCCTCTCTTACAGGGTTCACAATAATCAAGTGTGGATTAAATTGTCGGACGGCAACACATTTTCATTGTTGCCATTGTGCAGCAACACTAATAAATCGATTGCAATTGGTAAGGCACCTACAAATACACCAGGAGGAGGTGCAAGCTGCAGCCCCTGCACAGCTCCCTGTGGCCCCCGCTCAGTTCCCTGTAGCCCCCGCTCAGCTCCCTGTGGCCCCTGCTCAGCTCCCTGTGGCCCCCACTCAGTTCCCTCAGCTCCCTGTGGCCCCCGCTCAGCTCCCCCAGCTCCCTGTGGCCCCCGCTCAGCTCCCTGTGGCCCCCGCTCAGCTCCCTCAGCTCCCTGTGGCCCCCGCTCAGCTCCCTGTGGCCCCCACTCAGTTCCCCGTGGCCCCCGCTCAGCTCCCTGTGGCCCCCACTCAGTTCCCTCAGCTCCCTGTGGCCCCCGCTCAGCTCCCTGTGGCCCCCACTCAGTTCCCTGTGGCCCCTGCTCAGCTCCCTGTGGCCCCCACTCAGTTCCCTGTGGCCCCCACTCGGCACCCATTGGCTCCTGCAGGATGTTCCACAGCCACTAAAGCATCAAGTAAGCTCAATAAATTCCGTTGTCCTCATTGTAAGTTGATTTTAAACAAAAGAAACTTCAAAACACACTGCAGGAGAAAACACAGCAACCTCCTTGGGACGATAACGAAGGACAGATTTTTGGCCTGTCAGTGTATCGATGCTACACATGGTGTGTTTGCAGTTGAAAAATCTTTTTGTGGTCCTGCAACACCCATACATGTAATCAAGAATATGTGGGGGCCAGCACAGAAGATCATCTGTGAGGTCGACCAGTGTTGTTTGAATGCTGACTTTGCTCAAAGGAGCGGGATGTTGCCTTTCGAGTGCCACCACATCCAATCATTATTGTATTGCCCACGCACTGACGGTCAAACCGTGACACTACCAGGTGAGGCCTTGGAAAGAATGGTGGAAAACAAGTGGTTTGGTGAGGAGCGTAAGGCCGGCCTCTTGCGTTGCCAAAAAAATGCTGATGCTGAGGGTGTGCCTCTGTCTGTGCACCTGACTGTAGGTGGTCCACCATCTAAATTTCATATATCCGTTTATGAAAAAAGGGTAACATACTACAGCAGGTTGGGAAGAGTTATTGTGGCATATGATGCAAAGCAAAACACCTGGCATTGTCCCTGCTCTAAAGCGAGACAATCCTGTATCCATAAAGCTGTTGCTAAATGGCATCTGTTTGTAACAAAGAGGGAGCTTTTTAGGAAGGTGAAGAGCACAGAGGAAGAGACACTTAATCCTACCGAGATCAGCACAGTGCAATACGACAGCGACTCTAACGAGGACAGTTATCCACCAGATGACAGAGAAATTGCAAGGATGCTTAAATACCTCCTCAACCACAAAAAGCTCCCGGCAAATATACCCCAGGCTCTCATAGAGCAGTCGAGAGAGGGAAGAAGAGATGACAGCTTTCCTAAGCACCTTATCCCCAGTGAAACAAAGTGTGCAGAATGTGAATACACACTCTGTGAACAGCTGATAACAGCGAAAGGCAAGATCCTGACAAGCACAGGTGTAGTTGAAGGTTGGTACCATCACAGGTCTTTCTATTGTGTTAATGGGTGACATAATTTATATGTACATTAAAAACTGAAAAAAATGTTTCTACTAATCTCAAATGACATAAAAGCAATAATCATGATCTTTGGCTGGACTGTGTTTTTAGGAATATCAACATACAGGAAATCATGCCTGAACTGTGGCATGATTTACAGCAGGGGTCACCAACCTTTTTGAAAGCAAGAGCTACTTCTTGGGTAGTGATTAATGCGAAGGGCTACCAGTTTGATATACACTTAAATAAATTGCCAGAAATAGCCAATTTGCTCAATTTAACTTTAACTCTATGTTATTATTAATAATTAATGATATTTACACTTAATTGAACGGTTTAAAAGAGGAGAAAACACGAAAAAAATGACAATTACATTTTGAAACATAGTTTATCTTCAATTTCGACTCTTTAAAATTCAAAGCTCAACCGAAAAAAAGAAGAGAAAAACTAGCTAATTCGAATCTTTTTGAAAAAATTAAAAAAATAATTTATGGAACATCATTAGTAATTTTTCCTGATTAAGATTAATTTTAGAATTTTGATGACATGTTTTAAATAGGTTAAAATCCAATCTACACTTTGTTAGAATATATAACAAATTGGACCAAGCTATATTTCTAACAAAGACAAATCATTATTTCTTCTAGATTTTCCAGAACAAAAATTTTAAAAGAAATTCAAAAGACTTTGAAATAAGATTTAAATTTGATTTTACAGATTTTCTGGATTTGCCAGAATAATTTTTTGAATTTTAACCATAATAAGTTTGAAGAAATATTTCACAAATATTCTTTGTCGAAAAAAACAGAAGCTAAAATGAAAAATTAAATTAAAATTCACTTATTATTCTCTACAATAAAAAAAATTAATTTACTTGAACATTGATTTAAATTGTCAGGAAAGAAGAGGAAGGAATTTAAAAGGTAAAAAGGTATATGTGTTTAACAATCCTGAAATCATTTTTAAGGTTGTATTTTTTCTCTAAAATTGTCTTTCTGAAAGTTATAAGAAGCAAAGTAAAAAAAATAATGAATTTATTTAAACAAAAGAAGACCAAGTCTTTCAAATATTTTCTTGGATTTTCAAATTCTATTTGAGTTTTGTCTCTCTTAGAATTAAAAATCTCGGGCAAAGCGAGACCAGCTTGCTAGTAAATAAATACAATTTAAAAAATAGAGTCAGCTCACTGGTAAGTGCTGCTATTTGAGCTATTTTTAGAACAGGCCAGCGGGCTACTCATCTGGTCCTTACGGGCTACCTGGTGCCCGCGGGCACCGCGTTGGTGACCCCTGATTTACAGATACCAGGAGTGGAAGGAGGGTATCCACAACTTTGATGACCACATCATCCTGTCTCTGCACTTGTGCCTGATGGTCAGGAATGCACTACAGGTACTCTCTCTCTCTCTTGCTCTCGCTCTCTCACTCACTACCTCACATACCCACCCATACATACACACACGGACGAAAAAATGTGGGGCAAATAATCATGTCAACGGGACTTAGATGTGCTTTGCTACCGCAAGCACACTAATAATAAGATATACTTGCTTGTTCCACTTTTATTAAAATGTATTCATTACAGTTAAATCCTGTAAAATAAAAGACAATTGAAGATGCAACTCTCACAAAATATATTACTTTTATTTTGAAATGTTATAACATTGGAATACACCTGTTTCTCATAATTTTCCAGACCCATACAGCTATCAGTAAAGTGATAGAAATTATTGAGACAACGGAAAATGTGTCCTTTCCAAACAAGGAAAGAGTTCTGCAGGCATACCTCCACTTAGAGGCCCTAACCGACCATGAATACACGTACAGTTGTGTGTCATGCGGAAACAACCCAACAGTTGTTGTTATGGACCTCCACAGAAAAGGCGTTTTCAATATGCCAGGTGAGTTATACTGTTATTTCACATATTTTAGCTTCATTGTTTGTATAGCACGGGGGTCGGCAACCCGCGGCTCTAGAGCCGCATGCGGCTCTTTAGCGCCGCCCTAGTGGCTCTCTGGAGATTTTTCAAAAATGTATGAAGAATGGAAAAAGATGGGGGGAAAAAAATCTATTTTTATGTTTTAGTATGGTTTCTGTAGGAGGACAAACATAACACAAACCTCCCTAATTGTTACAAATCACACTGTTTATATTAAACGTGCTTCACTGATTCGAGTATTTGGCGAGCGCCGTTTTGTCCTACTCATTTTGGCGGTCCTTGAACTCACCGTATAGTTTGTTTGCATGTACAGGTAAAAGCCAGTAAATTAGAATATTTTGAAAAACTTGATTTATTTCAGTAATTGCATTCAAAAGGTGTAACTTGTACATTATATTTATTCATTGCACACAGACTGATGCATTCAAATGTTTATTTCATTTAATTTTGATGATTTGAAGTGGCAACAAATGAAAATCCAAAATTCCGTGTGTCACAAAATTAGAATATTACTTAAGGCTAATACAAAAAAGGGATTTTTAGAAATGTTGGCCAACTGAAAAGTATGAAAATGAAAAATATGAGCATGTACAATACTCAATACTTGGTTGGAGCTCCTTTTGCCTCAATTACTGCGTTAATGCGGCGTGGCATGGATTCGATGAGTTTCTGGCACTGCTCAGGTGTTATGAGAGCCCAGGTTGCTCTGATAGTGGCCTTCAACTCTTCTGCGTTTTTGGGTCTGGCATTCTGCATCTTCCTTTTCACAATACCCCAAAGATTTTCTTTGGGGCTAAGGTCAGGGGAGTTGGCGGGCCAATTTAGAACAGAAATACCATGGTCCGTAAACCAGGCACGGGTAGATTTTGCGCTGTGTGCAGGCGCCAAGTCCTGTTGGAACTTGAAATCTCCATCTCCATAGAGCAGGTCAGCAGCAGGAAGCATGAAGTGCTCTAAAACTTGCTGGTAGACGGCTGCGTTGACCCTGGATCTCAGGAAACAGAGTGGACCGACACCATCAGATGACATGGCACCCCAAACCATCACTGATGGTGGAAACTTTACACTAGACTTGTCCCAGAGTCTGGAGGAAGACAGGAGAGGCACAGGATCCATGTTGCCTGAAGTCTAGTGTAAAGTTTCCACCATCAGTGATGGTTTGGGGTGCCATGTCATCTGCTGGTGTCGGTCCACTCTGTTTCCTGAGATCCAGGGTCAACGCAGCCGTCTACCAGCAAGTTTTAGAGCACTTCATGCTTCCTGCTGCTGACCTGCTCTATGGAGATGGAGATTTCAAGTTCCAACAGGACTTGGCGCCTGCACACAGCGCAAAATCTACCCATGCCTGGTTTACGGACCATGGTATTTCTGTTCTAAATTGGCCCGCCAACTCCCCTGACCTTAGCCCCATAGAAAATCTGTGGGGTATTGTGAAAAGGAAGATGCAGAATGCCAGACCCAAAAACGCAGAAGAGTTGAAGGCCACTATCAGAGCAACCTGGGCTCTCATAACACCTGAGCAGTGCCAGAAACTCATGGACTCCATGCCACGCCGCATTAACGCAGTAATTGAGGCAAACGGAGCTCTAACCAAGTATTGAGTATTGTACATGCTCATATTTTTCATTTTCATACTTTTCAGTTGGCCAACATTTCTAAAAATCCCTTTTTTGTATTAGCCTTAAGTAATATTCTAATTTTGTGACACACGGAATTTTGGATTTTCATTTGTTGCCACTTCAAATCATCAAAATTAAATGAAATAAACATTTGAATGCATCAGTCTGTGTGCAATGAATAAATATAATGTACAAGTTACACCTTTTGAATGCAATTACTGAAATAAATCAAGTTTTTCAAAATATTCTAATTTACTGGCTTTTACCTGTATAACTTTCTCCGACTTTCTAGGACGTGTTTTATGCCACTTCTTTTTCTGTCTCATTTTGTCCAACACACTTTTAACGTTGTGCATGAGTGCACAAAGGTGAGTTTTGTGGATGTTATTGACTTGTGTGGAGTGCTAATCAGACATATTTGGTCACTGCATGACTGCAAGCTAATCGATGCTAACATGCTATTTAGGCTAGCGATATGTACATATTGCATCATTATGCCTCATTTGTAGCTATATTTGAGCTCATTTCGTTTCCTTTAAGTCCTCTTAATTAAATGTATATCTCATGACACATGTAATATGGCTTTTAATTTTTTGCGGCTCCAGACAGATTTGTTTTTGTATTTTTGGTCCAATATGGCTCTTTCAACATTTTGGGTTGCCGACCCCTGGTATAGCACCTCATCTGTCTCTGAATTGTGTAACATCATATTACCCATGCCCTTGAATAATGCTGCATCAAATGTCGTGTTCAGAGTGTTTTTTTTACTGATTGAGCTATGAATAACAAACTATTGTTTTAACAGTGAGTGACATCCCAAGCCCACCTGAAGGCTATGATGGTAATGTTGACGTGGACCATTTCTGGAACACTGTGGCCACAGAAATGCTCAGTCGGGGATTAATCCCATGTAAGTCTTGTTAGTCTTGCTAAAGAACAGTTGGAGAGACAGCAAAGTATATTAAAATGTGTCTAATGTTGTGATAATAATGGCTAATACGCATCACATTTGTTCACAAAGATGGACGGAAGAACCCTTTCGTTGTGCCACCAAGTTATCATCACTGGGCCCCCTAGATTGGCCCACACACCCGGAGGTCAAATTCTGTGTTGAACACAGAATTTGAAAAATTGCAAAGCCCCAAAACGAATGGAGATGATGATGAAAAAATGAATGAGGAGCGGCTCACAGATGAGCTTGTGAACTTGAAGGTGAATGAGTTGATGAAATATGCCAAATCCACTTCTTTATGCTAACAAAAAATATGATTATGCTATATTAACAATATCAACTTCATTGCATGTTCACAACAGGTACAGGAGGTCAGGGCACTGTGCAAACAGTGTGGTGTGGATGATAACGGGTCCAAGGTAGATATGGTCATGAGACTGTCTGACAAAATGTCTAATAGAGTCACCTACAACAAGGTGTTTGAGAAAGTGTGGGGTGCTTCTGGTAAGTGAAATGATATGGAATGTTTAAGATAATTTCACTTTGTTATACATTGTTGTGTTAAAGAAATTACTTATCATTATGCAGTAGGTTAGCTATACATGCTCCTAATGTCAGTTATTACTGTTTTTTTCTGTTTCACAGGTGGTTGGGCAGTTATCACTTGACAATGTGGAGTTGTGTTTTCAGTAAAATTCAACCTTAGAGCAGAGAGTCCACGTGACTTTGTGGATCTCTTGCTGTCCTGGAAACACCTCCCCAATGTGGCTGTATATGATTATGCCAGGGGTCTGGCACTGCATGCCAACCGCAGGCAGCCAGGAATATTTGCCCCTTTTCAGGGAAGGTTACTGGATCCCACCCCAGAGAACGTGAAGCAGGCCTCAAGAGGGAAAGGTCCATGTCAACTTGCCTTGGCTGAAATTTAAAAAAAAGCCAGCTGACAAAGATGGTCACCCTCTCACTGGATCCTCACAGCATTTTGCTTTGAACGATTTGTTCCACCAGGGAAACAGCAAAGACCAGTGTGAGGTTCTAAGAAAGCTGGAGCTTGTGCCTGAACTTGCTGGTCTTATTAACAGCCAGTGTGCGGAGCAGCTGTTTTCAGGGATGAGAAAAAACAATTACTTTTTAAATCAGACAACCCCATCAACACACATTTTTCTACAAAGAAACATTCTCCACCATTACAACATGGCAAGGAACCAAAAAAATCAAAAATCAGTACAGCAAGATTGTCCCTCCAGATGTTTCATTGCAGTTTGACAGCCATGGAAGGGTAGTCTTAGGTATGGGATTGAATCATTATGCACATTTGTCATCTTCATCTACTTTACACAATTAAGTTTGTTGCATGTTTTCCTATAGCTCACTCCCCATCAGCCGTGATGTCAACTGGGTCATCAGTGAATGAACAAGAGGAGTCTCAAGAGTGTGAGTCATGGCTCTATTTTGCACATCATTCAAATGAGAAATGTGACATTTCACACTTAATTTTATTTTTCGGTTGTTGCTTTCTACACTAGTAAATGATGACAGTGAGCAGAGACCTCATGGAGACTTCCCTAGTCTCCACAAGTTTTCAGCAAACAGAGCATACTGGGGACAGAAACTCCAAGACAGCCAGGAACAACTGGTAAAGTTAACTATTGTGCCACTGTGGTTATCTATGAGTGTCACTCATATAATCATACATGTATAAAGACTTTGTTTTCTTCCACTAGCTGTCTCATGTCTTGGATGAGACCAAAAGTCACACTCAGCACCTTGCAATGGTGAATAACATCATCCTGACCAGCTTTGACTTTTGGACTCTGGGTTTGCAGCGGGACATGGAGGGAACGGTAGGCATAGAGAATATGCTGTGCTGATATGGTTTATGTAATATTTTTCAAAATATTTCAATAATTTGTGTTTATGTGTTCTACTAGATTCTGAACTCTTGTCTCAAAATGATTGAGAAGGTAGTGTAGCTCCTGTGAAATATTTAATTCAAAATTATTGGATAGTCTAGTTCAATAGTCAATATATTTTGACAGTAAGAGATTGAGCAAACTTTCTTTGTTATAGCGGGTAGAGAACCTGTTTGCTGCAGACAGCTATGTCATTTCCTCTTGGTTCCCACCATCATCAAGGAACCCCATGGATCACCTTCCGGTAATTTGTTTAAAAGTTTTGCTCTATTGAGTGAAGTTTGAGCATTTAATATTCAGCTATTGTTGTCTTTTTACAGGATAATGCAGCCAGTCTACAGTGGATTATTCTCCCAGTGTTCGTACCTGGACATTGGACACTCTGTGTAAATACCTTTATATTTTCTTCCTTTTTTCTCTTTACACAACAAGTTGCTCATTGCTGATTTTAATGTTTTTCTATAATTAAATTCCTTTTGGGATTCCAGGAACATTACACAACTCACTGCAACTGGTTATATTTGAATTTGAATATTTAACAGATACTGAGGCCACAGGCTAGGGAGATTTTCTTCCTAGATTCCCTCTGGGGCAGCGGTTGGAGAGATGAGAATAGAACCAGTCTATTCAGGTTTTTAGGGCACCTCACATAATCCTGGACAGTGGTAGTTCTGTTTGAAACCACTTGTCCTTTGTTTGTTTTAATTAATGGTTCTGTTTTTATTTGATCTAAAATATTCCATTCCATATTCCAACTATTTTGATTCCTTAAACAGATGGAAACAGAACTATTAATATTTTTTGAGACGGGCAGTTCTGTTTAAGCCTGTTATGAAAACTTTTTTATTTGAAGTTCCAACCTCTTCCTTATTCAGTTCAAGCTTTGTTCCAAGCGTTTATGCATGCCTTTCAATCAAAAGTTGATTGAAGTTGAGTGACTTTTATTTGGCTTATTTGTACAGACACGTTGCTCACAGCCTCTCTCCTGGCCCCTGGAGAGAGCTTGGTGTGAATGATGTCCAGGTTGGACATTACACAATAGCATTTGCTAACTTTTTACTATTTTCTTGCCATACTTTTCTTAAAATACATTGTTCACACCTCAGGGCCTAACCAAGCAAGGGTGCTCCAACAACTGTGGCGTGTTTTTTTTGATGGTAAGACCAAATCAGCATGTTATAGCATTGCTGTTGTCTGTAAAAATGTTTGCTTGCTACATTAAAACCACATTAATTTGTATTGAAAAAATGTATCCTTGGGAATACGCCTGACATTATATTAACCAGTACCTCTTGACTTACAGTACACTCTGTACATTGTAATGGGGGCCAAATGTGATTTCAGAGAGGTATGTGTAAATCGTGACACATTATGCTTAGTGTACAAGGTGTTATTTTTTTACAACATATTAACATCTTCCTGCATTTCCTTCTTCAAAGGAAAACATGCTGCAAATTAGGAGATGGTGGTGTCTCGCTCTCCTGCAGAACTTCCCCATGCCGTAAGTGCCCTGAATATCCCAAATCACAAAAAAAATGTTTTACTCACGGTCAACAGACCAACATGAATGTTTTCATAGTGAATGTATGTTGTCATTAAATCACTAAGGTCTGAAGAAGACCGATTGCAGGACAGAAAACGGCGACGAGTGCAAGGAGGGCTACAGGTGAGAGGTCATGTGATTAATTAGTCTTGTAGTCAACTATTGCTAGACTGAAGCGTAATTCCTCCACTTATTTCAATTACCTTAGTTTTACATCTTGCATTGTTATTGTGCCTATAAGAACCGCAATCTGTTTCCTTTCTAGACAGTGGAAAATGAACAGAACTGGAAACAGGGAACAGGGTTGCTTGTTATGGGCCAGAAAAATACCATTGTTAAACATTTATGGAAGCTTAAGGAATGTATTTGGCTAGGCTAAAACAATTTTTTTTTTTCTTTACAGATCAAACATTTTTAGCCTGGGGTGAAAAATAAAATCAATGATGCAAAGTCTTCTGTCTTTGGTTTATTTGACTTAGCTAATATAATTGTGTGTACAAATCTTCTGTCTTTGGTTTATTTGACTTAACTAATATAATTGAGTGTACAAATCTTCTGTCTTTGGTTTATTTGACTTAACTAATATAATTGAGTGTACAAATCTTCTGTCTTTGGTTTATTTGACTTAACTAATATAATTGAGTGTACAAATTTTCTGTCTTTGGTTTATTTGACTTAACTAATATAATTGAGTGTACAAAATAATATGTCTTTACTCTTATGGAAATGCTATGGTTTATATATATATTTTTTTTAATTGTTTTTTCATGGTAAAAAAAATACATTTGACAAGTTAAAAGTAGGAATGTCTAAGTCTATCAAATACATGAACCTTTTTCCATACTATGGTTTATATATATATATTTTTTTTAATTGTTTTTTCATGGTAAAAAAAAAACAATAATAGTGTAGGATCAATACAGAAAATAATAAAGATAATAAAAAATGAATAAAACTACAAAAAAGATGGCAGATACATTTGACAAGTTAAAAGTAGGTTTATTGACGTTTGAGAATGTGCTGCCGGATCTCCGCCACCAGATAGAGCCCCCGTGGTAAAAAAAAAAAAAATACATTTGACAAGTTAAAAGTAGGAATGTCTAAGTCTATCAAATACATTAACCTTTTTATATATTTTATATATATATATATATTTTTTTAAATTGTTTTTTCATGGTAAAAACAATTCATTTGACAAGTTAAAAGTAGCTTTATTGACGTTTGAGAATGTGGTAAAAAAAAAATACATTTGACAAGTTAAAAGTAGGAAGGTCTAAGTCTATCAAATACATTAACCTTTTTATATATTTTATATATTTTTTTTTTTTATTATTATTGTTTTTTCATGGTAAAAACAATTCATTTGACAAGTTAAAAGTAGCTTTATTGACGTTTGAGAATGTGTGCTGCCGGATCTCCGCCACCAGATGGCGCCCGCGGGCTCAACGTTGAGACCCGCCCACATTGAGGGAAAATAAGCCCCTCCTCGATCTGCGGGCTGCAGCCAGGGGCACTTGGCATATGTGGGTAACCCACTAGGGATGGGCGATACCACACTTTTAGGATTCGATACTATACCGATACTTTTTCTTGCATTTTCATCGATACCGATACCAATACCAATAATTTCCTATTGGCAAATTTTTGTCAGTCAAAAATATTATTACTATTGTTATTATTTAAGACAAATCACAAGACAAATACAGACCATTTATACCACATTTATTATGGTCAATATATAATAAAAGTAAAATTAAAATAAATAACAAATATGAAAAATAAATTAAATATTATATATAATAATAACTATATATTATATATAATAATAATTAAATATTAGGGCTTTCCAATTAACAGTCAAATCCGAATTGCAAGAAGCTGCAGTTATTTTTTAAAGTTTGTGATATAATTAGCAATTAATGAAATATGAAATAGGCTAATGTTTTCGAAATGTAAGAAATCATGTTACAGATTAAAACCAAAATCACATTCAATCATATATTCAAGATTTTCTTGGAAAAAAATAAAACTGTAATGCAAAGATGAAGAATCTCCAAATTGTATCTCTTTCTTATCTTGTTTTAAATACTCAAGCAATTTTCAACTAACAGTAAATTCCCCTGTGTGGAAATTATTTGAATTTAGGATAATCATTTAAACAAAAATATTCAGTAAACATTACTAAAAATAAAAAAACCAATGCCTGTTTTAAGTCAACAATTGGACAACACTGGATATGCCTGGCTGCATCGCTGTCGGCTGGCTGTGTGTGTGGCACGTTGACGACGCTTGTTAAGCCGATGGAATTTAGAAAAAAACGTTGACGCTTTCGAGAAATGATTTTTGCAAAGTTGGAAGAAAAATACACAAATAAAAACATGCAAGGACGGAAAAATAATACAAACAAAAAATGTTAGGATTAAGAAAGTGTACAACGCTGAGAACATTCCAAACTGATCGGTTAAAAATATTTCCAACTTATTAAGGGAAAACATACTATGGTTAGCATTTCAAATAAGTATACAATGGGTTGGGACAGCATCATTTATTTAAACATAGTAATCTAATGAATTAAATAAATAAAATATTAAAACTGTGTATATATACCTATATATATATATATAATTAAAAAAAGATTTTGGATTTATTTAAGTACATAATTTACAAATATTTAAGGTTATGTTTGGAGGGATAGGGTTAGTATTTCCAATTTATGAAGGAAAAAGTGATGTAGTTAGCATAATTTATTTAAACATTAGGGTTGGGGTTGAAGTTAAGGATTATGCACAACATTGATAAACAGTAAAAAGGTTAGTGTTCAAGAATGTGCTCAAGAGTAAGTGAATAAGAAACAAAGTTAGGCTTATGCATTAGTAATGTTATTTATTTTGGTCAAAAATATATTTGAAAGAAAGACAATATGCAAGTTTAGGAAAACATGTTTGCAAGAATGGACAACATCTTTGCCAAGTGAAAACAAAATTCCATGTAAGGTGAATGGATTTTAGGAAAAAAAGCTGGCACTTTTTGAGAAATGTTTTGCAAGTTTGAAAAATAACAAAACAAAAGGAATGTATACAATGATGAGAAATTCAAAAATATAAGGTTCGGAAAAATATTTCCGACTTATCAAGGAAAAAATGTTCGCAATTAAGAAAGTTTACAGAGAAGGCGTACTCAAAAACAAGTTGGTTAGAAAAAAATATTTACAACTTGTAAAAGGGAATAAAATGTTATGGTTAGCATTTAAGAAAAGGGTTGGGGTTAGCATAATTCAAACAAGGATCTAAGGTATTAAATAAATAAAATAAGAAAGCTAATATACAAATATCAAATTAGAATTAGGAGCTGTATTTAGTGCATTATAGAATATATTTAAGGTTAGCATAATTAAAAAATGTTTATAACTTATGAAGGAAAACATGTTATGGTTAGCATTTTTTTTATTTAAGTTTCCAAAGGGTCGTTAGGGTTAATCATATTGAAAACTACTATAAAAAATAAATTGATAAAAACATTATGACCGGATGACCACGAGACCCTGCTTTAATACAGTTTGTTTTGCTTTCAGTTCAATTATTGTTTGTAATGATGTTAACTCTGCAGTAATGTTTACAGGTATGGAATTCTGTATGCAATATCTCACAACATCGATGAACAGTGCATACACCGTGAACAGGTGGGCTACGTGAAAATGGTCACTATTCCAATCCATTAATAAAAACCTTTTAAATGTCGGTGTTGTTTTAGACATGTGAACAACATTCGGGACCATCAAATCCCAAGGGACAGTCGGTGGTGCCAAAGTTCTGACTTTTTTGCAGAAATTTCTCCATGATTTTTTATTTTTTATTTTTTTGTCCTGTCCAGCTTTTCAGGCAAATCATATAGTAGATGTAGATGCCCATATCGGCTGTTCAGATTTACTTTACAAAAGACAAGTGTGGGATACTTCTCTTGTTGCCTTATGTGTATTTGACTTTATTAAATGTATTTATATTATCATTTGGTGCAGCCGGAAGTCTATCTAGGGGATAGAAAGAGAAGAAAAGGAAGACAGAGGGGGAAATTGTGGGGACAAAAGGGGGATAAGACAGAGAGACAACAACAATAACAGCAAACACAACAACAACAACAACAGAGCAACATCAGCAAATAGGATATGTACAAATATGATGGTAAAGGTGATAGCAAAGAAGCAGTTAGTGAAATAAATAATAATACAGAAATGACAATAAACATTATTACACTACAAATGAAGCAATACAAATATCAATAGATATAGAGCTATTGATAATGAATAATACCAATAATTTACCTCTATTATCAACAATACAGTTACAATACGAATGCAACAACACATATACTTTATGATAAATAGAGATACAAAAGAAAGCAGAAAAATGGAGGGGAAGAAAGAGAAGCCAGCTTTATTAACCTTGTAGATTGTTATAGTAACAGTAGGTTAAGCTTTGTCAGTGTGCTATGTGTTACCTAGTTTCCCCTAGAGCAACAACGTTAATGTATGTTTGATGAAACGTGATTATATGCATGACTGTATGTATGTATATGTACGGTATGTGTATATGTATGTTTGTACAGTGAATGTATATGTACAGTATGTGTATATGTATGTTTGTACAGTGAATGCATATGTACAGTATGTGTATATGTATGTTTGTACAGTGAATGTATATGTACAGTTTGTGTATATGTATGTTTGTACAGTGAATGTATATGTACAGTATGTGTATATGTATGTTTGTACAGTTCCTCCATGATTTCATAGTCCTCATCTCTGGGTGTGTCGGACGTGTAATGTATCGTCCTTGACAGAATGTCCATCCATTCGTATGTGACCATGCGGTGTTCAAGTCCACCGTGCACCTTTGCCAGGTAACCACCCATGCTTGATTCCTCTATAGCAGGGGTCACCAACCTTTTTGAAACCAAGAGCTACTTCTTGGGTACTGATTAATGCGAAGGGCTACCAGTTTGATACACACTTAAATAAATTGCCAGAAATAGCCAATTTGCTCAATTTACCTTTAACTCTATGTTATTATTAATAATTAATGATATTTACACTTAATTGAACGGTTTAAAAGAGGAGAAAACAGGAAAAAAATGACAATTAAATTTTGAAACATAGTTTATCTTCAATTTCGACTCTTTAAAATTCAAAATTCAACCGAAAAAAAGAAGGGAAAAACTAGCTAATTCGAATCTTTTTGAAAAAGTAAAAAAAAGAATTTATGGAACATCATTAGTAATTTTTCCTGGTTAAGATTAATTTTAGAATTTTGATGACATGTTTTAAATAGGTTAAAATCCAATTTACACTTTGTTAGAATATATAACAAATTGGACCAAGCTATATTTCTAACAAAGACAAATCCTTATTTGTTCTAGATTTTCCAGAACAAAAATTTTAAAAGAAATTCAAAAGACTTTGAAATAAGATTTAAATTTGATTCTACAGATTTTCTAGATTTTCCAGAATAATTTCTTTGAATTTTAATCATAATAAATTTGAAGAAATATTTCACAAATATTCTTCGTCGAAAAAACAGAAGCTAAAATGAAGAATTAAATTAAAATGTATTTATTATTCTTTACAATAAAACATTTTTTTTACATTGATTTAAATTGTCAGTAAAGAAGAGGAAGGAATTTCAAAGGTAAAAAGGTATATGTGTTTAAAAATCCTAAAATCATTTTTAAGGTTGTATTTTTTCTCTAAAATTGTTTTTCTGAAAGTTATAAGAAGCAATGTAAAAAAATAAATGAATTTATTTAAACAAGTGAAGACCAAGTCTTTAAAATATTGTCTTGGATTTTCTAATTCTATTTGAGTTTTGTCTCTCTTAGAATTAAAAATGTCGGGCAAAGCGAGACCAGCTTGCTAGTAAATAAATACAATTTAAAAAATAGAGGCAGCTCACTGGTAAGTGCTGCTATTTGAGCTATTTTTAGAACAGGCCAGCGGGCTACTCATCTGGTCCTTACGGGCTACCTGGTGCCCGCGAGCACCGCGTTGGTGCCCCTGCTCTATAGCACCCCTGTATTAGGATAAATAAATAAAAAATAGGCTTTAAAAACTGTATGGTATGAGAAAATATATATTCTCTATTATTGGTGAATGTATTTTTTTGGACTTACCAGCTGAGTGATCCATATTGATTTGGATGACGATGGAGGTTCTTTAGCCTTGTGTTGGTCTCAAAGTGAGGTGTTTTTCGGGCTTGTGTCTCATATGGTCGTGTAGTTCTAACTATCTGTTCAACGTGGGCGTGTCCTCACCCGGACCAATAGGCCTGATGGTGGAAGGACATGCAGCGGCATGTTCGTGTGTAACTTGTATTTTAGTTAAAGGCCTACTGAAACCCACCACTACGGACCACGCAGTCTGATAGTTTATATATCAATGATGAAATCTTAACATTGCAACACATGCCAATACGGCCGGGTTAACTTATAAAGTGCTAAAGTGCAATTTTAAATTTCCCGCTAAACTTCCGGTTGAAAACGTCTATGTATGATGACGTATGCGCGTGACGTCAATCGTTGAAACGGAAGTATTCGGAGCCCATTAAATCCATTACAAAAAGCTCTGTTTTCATCTCAAAATTCCACAGTATTCTGGACATCTGTGTTGGTGAATCTTTTGCAATCTGTTTAATGAACAATGGAGACTGCAAAGAAGAAATTTGTAGGTGGGATCTGTGTATTAGCGGTGGACTACAGCAACACAACCAGGAGGACTTTGAGATGGATAGCAGACGCGCTAGCCGCCGACCTCACCTTGACTTCCTCCGTCTCCGGGCCGCCGACCGCATCGGTGATCGGGTGAAGTCCTTCGTCGTACCGTCGATCGCTGGAACGCAGGTGAGCACGAGTCGTGATGAGCAGATGAGAGCTGGTGTAGGTGCAGAGCTAATGTTTTTAGCATAGCTCTGTCGAGGTTCCGTAGCTAAGTTAGCTTCAATGGCGTCGTTAGCAACAGCATTGCTAAGCTTCGCCAAGCTGGAAAGCAGTAACCGTGTATTTACATGTCCAGAGTTTAATAGTATTGTTGATCTTCTGTCTATCTTTCCAGTCAGGGGTTTATTTGTTTTGTTTCTTATTGAAGTTAAGCCTGATGCTATCACGTTAGCTCAGTAGCTAAAGTGCTTCACCGACGTATTGTCGTGGAGATAAAAGTCACTGTGAATGTCCATTTTGCGTTCTTGACTCTCATTTTCAAGAGGATATAGTATCCGAGGTGGTTTAAAATACAAATCCGTGATCCACAATAGAAAAAGGAGAAAGTGTGGAATCCAATGAACCCTTGTACCTAAGTTACGGTCAGAGCGAAAAAAAGATGCGTCCTGCACTGCACTGTAATCCTTCACTCTAACGTTCCTCATCCACGAATCTTTCATCCTCGCTCAAATTAATGGGGTAATCGTCGCTTTCTCGGTCCAAATCTCTCTCGTTGCATTGTAAACAATGGGGAAATGTGAGCAGCCCTTCCTCCTCTGACGTCACGCTACTTCCGGTATAGGCATGCCTTTTTTTTATCAGCGACCACAAGTTGCGAACTTTATCGTCGTTGTTCTCTACTATTTCCTGTTGGACCTACTCTCTATTTTATGCTGCTGCTGTCATATATACTGTATATACTGTAATATTGTACATGGTCATTGGTTTATATTGTATATATGTTATAGACATAATATAATATATCTGTATATAAATTATTCTGTACACATGTATATATTCGTATATATGTTAGATTTTTTTATAGCTATATTAGTCTATTTATACCTGCATTGTCCTTTCCATCCTTACACTTTCCATCATTGTAACTGAGCTACTGTGTTTAACAATTTCCCTTGTGGATCATTAAAGTTTGTCTAAGTCTAAGTCTAAGTCTAAATCCTTTCAGCAAAAATATGGCAATATCGCGAAATGATCAAGTATGACACATAGAATGGATCTGCTATCCCCGTTTAAATAAAAAAATGTAATTTCAGTAGGCCTTTGAGTATGTTCTTACTGATGTAAACAGCCTGCAATATTATTGCTGTCAAGACAATCAACATACCCCAACATTGTATTGTCATCATACGGAAATTTAGGAAAAAAAAAAAAAAAAAGTTGAAAAATACTAACAGACAGAGGTAGTTGACAAAAGGTATAATCGCTTTCAAATGTAGCATTATAACTTAAATACTGTACATATACATTCACTGTACAAACATACATGTACATATACATACATACACTCATGCACATAATCACGTTTCATCAAACATATATTAACGCTGTAGCCCTAAGGGAAACTGGGTAACACATGGCACACCGACAAAGCTTAACCTATTTTGACTATAACAATCTACAAGGTTAATACGGTTTGCTTCTCTTTCTTCCCCTCCATGTATCTGCTTTCTTTTGTATTTCAAGTTAGCATTACATATGTGTAATGTTGCATTTGAAACAATTGTATTGTTGATAATAGAGGTAAATTATTGTTATTGTTCATTATCAATAGTGCTATTTCTATTGGTATTTGTATTGCTCCATTTGTAGTGTAATAATGCTCATTGTCATTTCTGTATTAATAATATTTATTTCACTAACTGCGTCTTTGCTATCACTTTTACCATCATATTTGTACATATTCTATTTGCTGATGTTGTTCTATTGTTATTGTTGTTGTGTTTGTTGTTGTTGTCTCTCCGCCTTATCCCCCTCTTGTCCCCGCAATTTCCCCCTCCGTCTCCTTTTTTCCTCTTTCTATCCCCTCCACAGAACTTTCCTCCAGAAGGTCTTATCTTTGTCCATGTGATGTCAGATGAAACAAAAATTGAGCCGTTTGGCCACAATACCCAGCAATATGTTTGGAGGAGAA
>NC_084755.1:805532-820532 GCF_033978785.1 Entelurus aequoreus
AATTAACACTTGATACATATAATCACAGCAGTATGATGATTCTATGTGTCTACATTAAAACATTCTTGTTCATACTGCATTAATATATGCTCATTTTAAACTTTCATGCAGAGAGGGAAATCACAACTAAGTCAATTTACCAAAACTGTATTTATTAAACTGTTATTAAGCAGTGGCACAAACATTCATGTCATTTCAAAACAGAAAGTGCAAGATTGTCAGAGACATTTTAAAACAAGCTATTAGTGCACTTTTGTGCATGGTGTCACTAAGATGACTCATCAAAACACTAAATTAAAGTGCACTTTTTGTGCAGAACGCCACTACCATAGTTTAAAAACATGATGTCACACAAGATATTTCAATAAGTGTCAAGTAAAAATAAGATGCATAATAGGAAATCAAATAGTGTTCATCCTTCGCTATGTGGTAGGTTCCTGCGGACATTATCTCCTTTTGTTGTTGACTCTTTTTTTCAATACGGTGTTGATCTGGAAATGTTTGCCTCTGCATTTTGATGGTGTGGGCGTGGGCGTGTGACACCGAATGGAGATGTTGACATGCGGAGTAAGCACTCTTCATTCTCTACCAGGTGACTTTTCAAATGATGCTACGTATTAGCAGTAATGCTACTTTTTGTAGGAACGCTTTTGCCCCACACTTGACAAATTACGGTTGTCTGTTCGACATATTCCCACTTAAAGCCAAACCACCGCCAGACGATGGACCCCCTGCTGTTTTTCTTGGGAATTAATTCTTCCTTCGTTTGTTACCAGATTTGCACCTTCTTTCTCTTGTATTACCACTCGCATCACAGCTAACGTTACCCATGCCGGTACCACTCTGCTCCGCGAGGGCGTACACGTATGTGACGTATGACGTGACAGTATGTGACGTATGTAAGAAGGTGCACTTGTTGTCTGTGAGAAGGAGACACAAAAAGGAGTGGGAAGAGCCTGTCTTGTAATGCCAGCAGCTAAAAGAAACTGCGTGAGAACGTATACTCGAATATCACGATATAGTCATTTTCTATATCGCACAGAGACAAACCCGCGATGTATCGATATATCGCCCAGCCCTAATTTACACCTTTTCAGTGTCTTTGTTTGGTCTTTTTTTGAAAGCTATTTAGCTTCACTGTTTTTTAAGCCGCAGGATTCAAAGCACAAGAAAAAAGTTGCGGCTTACGGTTCGGAGTGATATTGTCTTTTGGTGTTTGCATTTGTTATGACGCTTCTCGACCATCATAAATATCCGCCATTTTTGTTTTAATGACGTCCCAGATGGGAAAATAGACTTGCCGTTTAATGTCCTCATCATTAAAAATGCTAAACTTCATATAAAGTTTGCTGTTCTTAAATCCAATGTTTTCTTTTTTCTAGTATTGATAAAATTGTTCAATTCCCTTTTAAAACGATCTTGGATCGATACCTATCTTCCTTAAGGCAAACTTGCCGAGCACAGATCAATATGCTTGAAATTGAGGAATACTAATTGTTCTATTGATCAATGGTTACACCGCTACTTTACAGTAATGTGTTTGTACAAGTTTGGATTGGTTGTTTCTGAATCGGGAAAGATATCGATGTGTCTTTTATGAGCATTTAAGCTAGCTAGCGAGCTAGCTCCAGCAGGTGTGTGTGTTTAAAAATCAGGGTTTTTTCGATCATTTCAATTTAAACAGGAGTTTTACCGCGGTTTACCATTAATAGTGTTTATAGCTACCTGCCTAATTGGTCGTTTTTGCTATTACTGAAAATCTGAAGGTTGTGCTATAAAGTTGAGTTCTGTAGCCCCAAGTTTACCTGTCATCTCTTTATGCTAACTGCTCACACGTCCATGCAGACATTGGGTCATGGTATTCACACCGATTTCCAACTCAGTTCTCTATTTTGTGCTTCTGAATGTGGTCCACAGATGGAGGTGATCAAAGACTCTCCTGACTATAACTGGTTTAGAAGCACGGTGCCGCTGAAAAGAGTAAGTATGTGTTTTCCTGTACTGTACCCTACTGCCATCTAGGGCTTTGGAATTGCAACTGCATTAAAAAGCTGCCGCCGGCTCCAAGTAATACTGTGTTTTTCATAAAGCTAGTACTATATCAGAATCGTTTTTTTATTGCCAACTAATTTTATGCATACAAGGAATTGTTTTCTTTGCGTATTGGTGCAAATGCAGCAAACATGAGAAAAAAAGGCCAAAATAGTTAGGACTCAAGTGATATAAAATGTAAGAAGCAATTCACAACATATGATTCAAAATGTGTCAAATACAGGCATAAGTACAAAAGAATGATTCCTTCATATTTTTCACATTTAATTTTATGGATTATTTCCAACTGGGTCAAACTGTCGTCTGCTGCTAACCTCATCCGTTTCCTGCAGACTACCAGTTGGACTGACAGTATATTTGATGGAGGTTGGGGGCGTGGCTAGGTCTGCGGTGGGGATGTGGCCATCGTCATATCATTTGCTTAATCCAGTGTTTTTCAACCTTTTTTGAGCCAAGGTGTTGAAAAAATCCGGATGCACACCACCAGCGGAAATCATTAAAAAACGAAACTTAGTTGACAATAAAAAGTCGTTGTTGCAATTGTTGGATATGACTTTAAACCATAACTAACCATGCATCAATATAACTCTTGTCTCAAAGTAGGTGTACTGTCACAACCTGTCACATCACGCCGTGACTTATTTGGAGTTTTTTGCTGTTTTCCCGTGTAGTGTTTTATTTCTTGTCTTGTGCTCCTATTTTGGTGGGTTTTTGTCTTTTTTTGGTATTTTCCTGCAGCAGGTTCATGTCTTCCTTTGAGCGATATTTCCCGGATCTACTTTGTTTTAGCAATCAAGAATATTTTAGTTGTCTTCATCCTTCTTCGTGGGGACATTGTTGATTTTCATGTCATGTTCTGATGTACTTTGTGGACGCCATCTTTGCTCCACAGTAAGTCTTTGCTGTCATCCAGCATTCTGTTTTTGTTTACTTTGGAGCCAGTTCAGTTTTAGTTTCGTTCTGCATAGTCATCCCTAAGCTTCAATTCCTTTTCTTAGTGGCACTCACCTTTTTGTTTATTTTTTGTTTAAGCATTAGACACCTTTTTACCTGCACGCTGCCTCCTGCTGTTTCCGACATCTACAAAGCAATTAGCTACCTGCTGCCACCTACTGATATGAAAGAGTATTACACGGTTACTCTGCCGAGCTCTACACATCACCGACACTCAACAACAACCCATAATTTGCAGACTATAATTACTGGTTTGCAAAAAATATTTTTACCCCAAATAGGTGAAATTAGATAATCTCCCACGGCACACCAGACTGTATCTCACGGCACACTAGTGTGCCGCGGCACAGTGGTTGAAAAACACTGGCTTAATCGGCGCTGAGGCATATATTTTCTTTAAAAAGGCTAAAAAATGTAGCACATACATTATTTAATTAGTAATGTTATTATAATAATTAGTGTACATATATACATTTTGTATTTTAATTAGAATTTTTTTTATTTTATCGTTTTGTGTTATTTTCCAGAGTGACGCTAATTTTATTACTAAAATGTGCACTTTGCACACCCATGGTTTATTGAGATGTTTAATGCTGCCCTCCCTGAATGTTGAAATTGAATATGTTAAATATGCAAACAGGACTTTGTAGACCAGACTAAAGACTGCTACAGTAAAGATGTGTCATTTCTCCCTCTAGATTATTGTTGACGATGACGACAGCAAAGTGTGGTCCTTGTATGATGCAGGACCAAAGAGCATCAGGTGCCCCGTCATCTTCTTCCCGCCCGTTAGTGGAACTGCAGAGGTGTTCTTCCAGCAGATGTTGACTCTGACAGGCTGGGGCTACAGAGTCATATCTGTGAGTTGAACTGAACGTGGTAAATAACAGAAGCTAACGTCACTGTTCTCAGTCATTCTGCATGTGGCGCGCACAGATTCTCTCTGGCTTCACTCTGAACATCACCACTAGGAGCATAAAGCAGTTGGCCATTAGAATAAGTAGTAAATAATTACACACACACTTCCTGCTCAGCAATGTTGATATTTCTCGTACCCCTCAATTTCATTTGGTCAATTGGAGTTGTTCTAAAGACACAACTTGTATTGGTTTGCTTTCAGCTGCAGTATCCTGTGTACTGGGGTCTCATGGAGTTCTGTGACGGCTTCAGAAAGCTCCTTGATCACCTGCAGTTGGATAAAGTAAGCGTGTGTTTTGTTATGTATACATATATTGGTGTGTGAATGTCAGTGTGAACGTTGTCTATCGGTGTTGGCCCAGCGATGAGGTGGCGACTAGGATAGGCTCCAGCTTGCCCGCGACCCCGGGAGAGACAAACGGTAGAAAATGGAAATGGATATATGCATACATATTGGGGCTGTCAAAGTTAACACGATAATAACGCGTTAACTATAAATTTCAATAGTTAAAATAGTCAATAGTAAAATGTATTTAAATAAATAAAAAATTCTCCTCTGTTGACAGCAGTGTTGGCGCTAGGAATTTTCTAAATGGGGTCCCAGGGACCCCATCAAGTCATAAAAATGGGGTCCCACAGTACATTTTTGGGGTCCCACTTTTTTGTAAGCATTTTGAAAACAAATGATAAATGGATGCATTATCCTGTTATATCTCACATTCTATATTGTGTTTTGGAAAAAGGTTGGCATAAACGTTACTTCATTCATTAAAAAAAATAATTAAAAAAGAAAACAAATTTTAAAAAGTATGTTTTTGGGGTGGAGGAGTCTGGTCGGGTGCTGGTTAGCTTGAAGCTAACAGCTAGTCTGTCTCCATTCTGGAACGATGTGGGTACAGCAGGAGATAAAAGTGAAGTTTCCATGGACTCACAAAGACTAAAACAAGTCATTTACTGGAGACATGGCACAGGATGAAGTTAAAAACACTCACCTTAGTGTTTACCATGAAGTCTTTCTTTTGACAGCCCCTCGCGCTAAACTTGTCCCAGTGCAAACTGAGGCAGTATTTGTCATTGACAAAACTTTCGGCGAATCAAAATTTACGACCAATAAAAACGCAATAAACGGGGACGGACAATTGACCCGGCAAATATAAACAAAACAAAACACTGGCGGAAAGCGATAATCAAGACAATAAAAAAACAAGCAAACCGGGCGGTAGGTAAAAAAAATAAAAATCTGCGTCCTTTCTGATTTCAATGGTTAAAAAGACACAAAAAGTGCGTTAACGCCAACACTGATTGACAGTATAACAAAATAAGTCACACTTATATTCTGTAACATTCACAGTTTTGGAAAAAATGCAGAGAGGACGTATGGTCGTCTAGCTAAACACCTTTCTGCTCACCACATCACAGGAGCACTGACTCCATGCGCTCTGAATACGCACTGCTGATTGGCTGTTACCTGCGCTCTGAATACGCACTGCTGATATGTTACCGCTCAGCGTGTAACCAATCAGATGGTTCTGTGGGTGGGACAATGCTGGGTGCTGCAGAGACGTACTGACAGGCAGAGGCAGAACTAAGCTGAGCAGCTTGTTAAGACTTTAGTTTATATATATATATATATATATATATATATATATATATATATATATATATATATATATATATATATATACACAACACAATAATAACAACAACAGTAATATTTTGAAAATGACTCCGTAGGCGCCTGTCCTTTGAATAATGATCTTCTCTGACTCCTTTTAAGGTTCACGTTTTCGGCGCGTCCTTGGGAGGTTTCCTGGCCCAGAAGTTTGCAGAGTTCACGTGCAAGTCACCCAGGGTGCACTCTTTGATACTGTGTAATTCTTTCAGCGATACCGCCATCTTTAACCAGACATGGACAGCAAACAGGTTTTCACTTCCTCTTATCTTGCTGCCGCCGTAGTTTGGATTCAAATAACCAATATTGTTTTTGTCTATGTTTGTGTAGTTTTTGGTTGATGCCAGCATTCATGTTGAAGAAGATTGTTCTGGGAAACTTTGCCAAAGGACCCGTTGACTCAAAAATGGCCAGTGCAATTGATTTCATGGTGGATAGGGTAAGGACTTTTGGGTTCATTTTGGAATGTTTGCTTGCAACCTAAGGCAAAACATTTAGCCGAGAGACAGATCGTATCCCGAAAAACTTGTAGGTGAGGACAGCTGAGGTACTAAATACAATATTAGTAGGTAGGGCTTGGCGTTATGGCTGAAAACTGTATTACCATTTAAGTGTTATATATCGGTCAATATCGATAATTATTCATATTTTTTATGACCTATGGAAAATCAGGAGCAGGCGAAAAATATATGAAATGTAAAAAAAAAAAAATTCAAATGTAACCTTCCTCTAATTACCATATTGTTCGGACCATATGGCGCACCGGATTATAAGGCGCACTGTCGATGAGTGGGTCTATTTTCATACAAAAGGCGCACCGGATTATAAATTGCACTAAAGGGGTTATTTTATGTTTTTTTTCTACATTTAAAAGACTTCCTTGTGGTCTAAATAACATGTAATGGTGGTTCTTTGGTCAAAATGTTGCACAGATGATGTTTTACAGACCATCTTCAAGTCGCTTTCTGACCGTATCTTTAGAATGCGCCGTTTTGTGGCCGTTTTATGTCTTACCTTATACACACGCCATAGTAATACTCGTATGTTGGAGCACAGCACAATCTATATCAAGCGGTGCGGCTTCATAGCTTACCAAAGTCGTACTAAAACATTTTGATGGATTTTTGAGCGCCGTGTGTAATGTTCTATATTTTCAATGGAACATATAACATTTTGGTGGTGTTTACTTGAGTCATATTGCAGTCTACACGTATCTCTTGTGTGTGACTGCCATCATATTGCAGTCTACACGTATCTCTTGTGTGTGACTGCCATCATATTGCAGTCTACACGTATCTCTTGTGTGTGACTGCCATCATATTGCAGTCTACACGTATCTCTTGTGTGTGACTGCCATCATATTGCAGTCTACACGTATCTCTTGTGTGTGACTGCCATCATATTGCAGTCTACACGTATCTCTTGTGTGTGACTGCCATCATATTGCAGTCTACACGTATCTCTTGTGTGTGACTGCCATCATATTGCAGTCTACTCGTATCTCTTATGTGTGACTGCCATCCTATTGCAGTCTGCACGTATCTCTTGTGTGTGACTGCCATCATATTGCAGTCTACACGTATCTCTTGTGTGTGACTGCCATCATATTGCAGTCTAAACGTATCTCTTATGTGTGACTGCCATCATATTGCAGTCTACACGTATCTTGTGTATGACTGCCATCATTCATCCATCCATTTTCTACCGCTTGTCCCTTTTGGGCTCGCGGGGGGTGCTGGAGCCTATATTGCAGTCTGAACGTATCTCTTATGTTTGACTGCCATCTACTGGTCACACTTGTCATTTCACCATGTACCAAATAAAATAGCTTGGAGGTCGGTAAGCACACCCAAAAATTATGTCGTACATTAGGCACACCGGGTTATAAGGCTCACTGTCGAATTTTGAGAAAAAAAAAGGATTTTAAGTGCGCCTTATAGTCCGGGAAATACGGTACTTTGTGGACGCCGCCTTTGCTCCACATGCTGCACGTTTTTACTGTCGTCCAGCATTGTGTTTGTGTTGTAGCCAGTTCAGTTTTTCTGTGTCCATATCCCTGGTGTATGTTTCGTTTTATTTTAATTAAAAAACTTTTTTTTTTGCATAGCCATCTCTATGCTTCAGTGTCTTTTCTTAGCGGTACTCAACCTTTTTGTCTATTTTTGGTGAAAGCGTAAATACCTTTTTACCTTCACACTGTCCCCCGCTGTCGTCTGCATATCGGGATCACGACAAACCATCGTCGCACACGACGCGTTTCCGACATCCACAAAGCAATCAGCTACCTGCTGCCGCCTACTGATATGGTAAAGTATTACCGTATTTTCCGCACTATAAGGCGCACCTAAAAACCTCCAATTTTGTCAAAAGCTGACAGTGCGCCTTATAATCCGGTGCAGACCAATATTGAGCCTCTCACAGGTAAAAGTTTCAATCAATCAATCAATCAATCGCGACTACGGTAAACAGCCGCCGACTTCATTTTCCCCCGTCTTCATTTTCCCCCGTAGAAGAAAAAGAAGCGCGCGGTGCATGCTGGGATATATAACTGCGCGAGGCGTGCCGTTTCATTTCCATTTGTTTGTTTATGTAAAGACCCCAAAATGGCTTCTATTAAGAGACACGCTTACGACGCAGAGTTTAAACTTAAGACGATCAGTCACGCAGTAGAACACGGGAATAGAGCAGCAGCGACACTGACTCCATTAATGACGACTTCGACGATGTTGGATGCCGTATCCGCCCAACTGTTTAATTCGGGCATTGAAAAAGAAGAATTCGAGGGATTCGTGGATGAGGAATAACTTCATAAAGTGAGCCTTACATGTTTATTTTGTGTGTTGTGTGACATTAACGCTTGTGCAACGTTGAGTTATTGATATATTGTTATTGCTCTGCACTATTTGGAGTGTTACTATATTGTGATTAACGTTTGATTTACCGTAACAGTATCACTGTTTTTTTACGTGTTTATTGAATCAGGGAAAAGTTCCCCTCCACTACGTGATATAAATGTTGCACTACATGTTATACCTTGCTGTTGTTAAAAGATAAACAAAACACCACGTCACTGACTTTACCTCGGGGAAAATAATAAAACAGCTGTTTGTTCATTTTGGGAGTGAACAGAGTTGTCAGAACGCTGGTTTGTAATCTATTAATAACGTTTGACTAACCTGAATGTTTTGTTGACATTCCCTTTAGCGCAGCTCCATCTAATGGCTGCATAACGTAACCCCAGCCTCTACTGTAGCGTCTATTCTATGCGCCTTATAATAAGGTGCACCTTATATATGAACAAAGTTTTAAAATATGCCATTCATTGAAGGTGCGCCTTATAATCCGGTGCGCCTTATAGTGCGGAAAATACGGTACATAATTAACCTGCCAAGCTCTAGACAGCACACTCAACAACGGCATATTATTTGCAGATTTTAATTATTGTTTTGCAAATAGTATTTTTCCGCCAATTAGGTGAAATTACATAATTTACCAAGGCGATGGAGAAGTGCTAAAGTGTAAGTGTGCTAAATTGCTGCATAAAATAAGTGTGCTGCACAAGTAGTTGGCATGAACACATGTGTTTGCGAATGGAGAGCTGCAGCAAAAAAGCGTACGAGAGTGTATCTCCGGTATGTTTGAAATATTGTACAAAATATGAATATATAACTTTTAGAATAGAAAAAGAACTCCGTAGAAACGCATTGGAATGAACGGTGTACATCTAGTTTTATTACTGTATGAATCTATGCCCTGAAGATGACTTATCAGGTGTAACATATGGTTTTATGGCCCAGCCCTAAATATACATGACACAGATGAAGTGCCATATAAATCCTGCAGAACTCGAGGTAATCCAACAAGAATGAGGAGAAGAGCTAATCAAAAGACTATGAAGAAGAAAAATGGGAGCAGGAGGTATTTGACCAGGAGTGGAACAGGACAGGGATTCCTTTTGACTCTGGCCTGGGATTGGGACAGGACAAGATCTTTTGTGTGTGAGTGGGACAAGACAGGAGATGAAATCCACTGCTAGTCCACAGTATATGCTGCATGTCAGATGCCACAGGCTCGGTTTTTTGAAGTGAAATTCACATGACTTCTTTCCTTTCTCACAACATTCGATGGGCTGCAGCTGGAGAGCCTGAACCAGAGTGAGCTCGCATCACGGCTAACACTCAACTGTCAGAACTCTTACGTGGAGCCGCACAGAATACACGACGTGGCAGTGACCATTATAGACGTAAGTCCTCACGCGGGGAATGTGGTCGTCATGGTGACGTGGCGCGGCTCTGGTAAAAGAAGCGTTTGTCTCCACACCACGCAGGTTTTTGATCAGAGCGCACTCTCCATCGAAGCAAAGGAGGAGATGTACAAATTGTTTCCAAATGCCAGACGAGCTCACCTGAAAACTGGAGGGAACTTCCCTTACCTTTGCAGAAGTGCGGACGTCAACCTCCACATACAGGTAAGGTGGTGCCTTCACTGCACGATTAGAGGAGCTGCGTTTCTGTTATGTGCAAAACTTCAATATCGCAGTAAGAAACGGGTAACGGAAACACCCATATTTGGAAAAACCTCTGAAATATCGCTGAAACATTTTTGCGCTTTCGTGAGGTGGCTTTTTTGGCTTTTCGATATTGAAGTGTTTCGCAAAAGCATCATGGGAACACTTATTTAGGGCGCCTAAACACCGAACCGGCGGGGCGCCGATGCAAGACAGCTAGGGCAGACAACCCAACCCGTCTTGGGGGTCGTAGGTCTCCAATCGGTCACCCGGTGGGTGCGGCTTATATTTGGCAAAATATTTTTTCTTCTAAAATTTAGTGGGTACGGCTTATATTTGGCAAAATATTTGTTCTTCTAAATTTTAGTTGGTGCAGTTTATATATTGCAGAATGTGTTTTCCTTCTAAAATTTAGTGAGTACGACTTATATATATGGCAAACAATTTTTTTCTTCTAAAAACATTGATTTTTTTTCTTCTAAAAATCTGGTGGGTGCGGCTTATATATAGCAAAAAAATATTTTGGAATTTAGTGGGTGCGGCTTATACATGGCAAAATAGTGTTTCTTCTGAAATTTAGTGGCTGTGTCTTATATATGGCAAACTAGCTTTCCTTCTAAAATTTTGTGGGTGCAGCGTAGGTATGGCAAAATCTATTTTTCTTCAAAAATTTAGAGTGTGCGGCTTATTTATGGCAAAATGTTTCTCCTAAAATTTAGTGCTTATATATGTCAATTTTATTTTTTTAAGAATTTGGTGGGTGCGTTTTATATATGGCAAAAAAAATATTTTAAAGTTTAGTGGGTGCGGCTTGAATGTGGGAAAAAAATAGTATGGGATTTTGAAGGTGCAGTTTATATATGGGGAAAAAATATTCTGGGATTTTGTGGGTGCGGCTTATATGTAACAAAATAGTGTTTCTTCTGAAATTTAGTGGCTGCGTCTTATATATGGCAAACTATTTTTCCTTCTAAAATTTAGAGGGTGCAGCTTAGGTATGGCAAAATATTTTTTCTTCTAAAATTTAGAGGGTGCGGCTTATTTATGGCAAAGTTTCCCCTAAAATTTAGTGCTTATATTTGTCAACATTTTTTTAAAGAATTTGGTGGGTGCGGTTTATATATGGCAAAAAAATATTTTTAAGTTTAGTAGGTGCGTCTTATATATGGGGAAAAATATTCTGGGATTTTGTGGGTGCAGTTTATATGTGGTGAAAAAATATTCTGTGATTTTGTGGGTGCGGCTTATATGTGACAAAATAGTGTTTCTTCTGAAATTTAGTGGCTGCGTTTTATATATGGCAAACTATTTTTCCTTCTAAAATTCAGAGGGTGCAGCTTATGTATGGCAAATATTTTTTCCCTAAAATGTTGTGGGTGTGGCTTATACTGTATGTGGCAACATTTATTTATTTATTTTTTATTTGGTGGGTGCGGCCAACACATTTATTTTGGCATTTAGTGGGTGCGTCTTATATATGACAAAATGATTTCCCCCTAGAATTAAGTAGTTGCTGCTTATACTGTATATGGCAACATATTGTTTTCCTTCTAAATCATTGTTTGGTGCGGCTTATATATAGCTAAATACTTTTTCTCCTAAAATTCAGTGGGTGCGGCTTACATATGGCAAAATATTTTTTCTTCTAAATTTTAGTGGGTGCGGCTTATATATGGCAAAATATATTTTTCTTCAAAAATGTAGCGGGTGTGGCTTATTTATGGCAAAGTTTCCCCTAAAATTTAGTGCTTATATATGTCAACCTTTTTTTTATTTTTTTTTAGAATTTGGTGAGTGCGGTTTATATATGGCAAAAAAAATATTTTAAAGTTTAGTGGGTGCGGCTTATATGTGGGGAAAAATATTCTGGGATTTTGTGGGTGCGGCTTATATGTGACAAAATAGTGTTTCTTCTTAAATTTAGTGGCAAACTACGTTCCCTTCTAAAATGTAGTGGGTGCAGCTAAGGTATGGCAAAATATTTTTTATTCTAAAATTTAGAGGTTGCGGCTTATGTATGGAAAATATTTTTCCCCTAAAATCTTGTGGGTGTGGCTTATACTGTATGTGGCAACATTTATTTATCTATTTATTTTAAATTTGGTGGGTACGGCCTATATATGGCAAACAAATTAATTTTGGAATTTAGTGAAGTGAAGTGAATTATATTTATATAGCGCTTTTCTCTAGTGACTCAAAGCGCTTTACATAGTGAAACCCAATATCTAAGTTACATTTAAACCGGTGTGGGTGGCACTGGGAGCAGGTGGGTAAAGTGTCTTGCCCAAGGACACAACGGCAGTGAGTAGGATGGCAGAAGCGGGGATCGAACCTGAAACCCTCAAGGTTGTGGGTGCGGCTTATATGTGACAAAATAGTGTTTTTTCTGAAATTTAGTGGCTACGTCTTACAAAAGGCAAACTATTTTTTCTTCTCAGATTTAGTGGGTGCGCTCTATAGTCCAGAAAATCCGGTATTTTGCTCTTGTTACCATAGGTCGCATGTTTTTTTCTTCTTCCTGAGAATGCATTTTTTACATGTTCTTTCATCTGTAGGTCCACTTACGTCAGTTCCATGGGACACGCTACGCTGCCATCAACCCTGCCATGGTGATCGCTGAGGAGCTGGAGGTCCAGCAGTGCCACAGGAAAACCTCAGACGAGGAGCAATGACCGACATTTTACCTTCTGAGCAAGTTTGACCTTTTGATTAAAAAAAACACAATTAAGGGGCATTTGCTCAAATGTTTAATCTCGCGGCCAAGTAAATGAGTTGTATTATTTCATAAACCTCCTTCACAAATGTGTATATAGACATAGACCTCCACAGAATATTGCAAATTGTTTTGGCAAAATGAGATGATTTAGAATCCAAACTAAAGATAGTTTGTCACGGATCATTTTCATTCAACAAAAAGTCAAACTTCTCACGTCTGGCCTCTTCTTATAAAGGCACAGTACACTTAATGCATTCAATGCAACCAATCCTAGCCCACTTTACCAAACTTCTTCCAAATGATTTTACGACATTTCAACCTTTCAAATCAATCAAAAACATGCAATGACAAATAACTGCCAACTTTGGTCTTTGGCCTCCGGCTCGTTTAATTTGCAAACTTTTGAGTTAAAGCGACAAAAATGTGTCAGTTAGTTGTGTTATACTTGCTTTTAACAAAATAGTTTGTCAGCTGTTATAAATGTTTTTTATTCCAAATGGATCAATCACTCTTTGTCACATTAGGTAGTTTTAAAGACTGATTTGCCAAAGTGCCTTCAATGAAATCAAACTGCAGCAAATGTTAAGTGTTTTCTTTACAAAAACTGAAATAAAAGAAATATGTACATAACAACACATTTGTTTTGTTTTTTTTCCCAACAAAATCTAAAATGAATACTCGATAGTCAAAATGATCTCATAATTTAGACTTTTTATCTCATAATTATGACGGGCTTTCATTGAGTTCATGCAGTATCCTAAGGACACATTTTACATTTTTAAATACAAAATGTGTACCGTAGGGGAAAAATATTATTACACTTTGTGAAATAAAAATTAGAATGAATTAGATAAAAAGTCATAAGCATGCAGTCCAAAGTCGAAAATATGCAATAAAAAGTTAAAATTAAGAGATAAAAAAATCATATTTATGTGGTCCAAAATCGAAAATATGCGATAAAAAGTTAAAATGATGAGAAAAAGTCACAATTGTTAGATAAAAAGTTGAAACTATCTCGATTTAGACTTTTTATCTCATAATATAGACTTATCTTTGGGGTATTTTTTGGGTCACAAAAACGGGCTATAAAGTTCAATATCGTAGTTTTACAGTCAAATTTAATTTTTTGAAATAAGAGATATTTACCTTTTTGAGGAAAAATATATTGTTTTTAATTCATGTGAAAATATGCAGAAAAAAGTCGAAATTATGAGATGAAAAATCTCATATCTCATGATTTCAATTTATCGCATATTTTCGACTTTGTATCGCATAATTATAACTCTTTATCTCTTAATTTTGACTTTCTTATCTCAAATGTTTGACTTTTTATCTAATAAATTCTCATTTTTATTTCACAAAGTTTAATAACAGTATTTTAAGTAGCGGAGGCAGGGACATCGGCGTGGATCTATGTGAGCTTTTTTTTTTTCAACTCACGTAAGCAAATACGCCACAGCGTCACCGGTCTTTCGACAATCGCTATTTCTTCGGAATCGAAATATATATTCATATATTACATATAGACTATTATTTACGCACGATTGTCAAGTGATGCACCAAAAATTTGGTCGTCTTCAAAAGACTTTGCTCACCGAAACCGGAAGTTGGGATGAAATAAGCACTTCCGCTGGCGGCTTCGCACATTGCTTACATGTTAGGTACGTAAGTGCGTTAGTTGTTTACGTAAGTGAGTTAAAAAATAAAGCTGGCTTAGATCCGTGCTGATGTCCGTGTCTCCTTTATTTAACAGCCATAAAAAGATTACAACCCTCCCAAATATATTACGCTATATACAGTCGTGATCAAAAATGTACATACACTTGTAAAGAACATAATGTCATGGCTGCCATGAGATTCCAATCCTTTCTACAACTCTTATTTTTTTGTGATAGAGTGATTGGAGCACATACTTGTTGGTCACAAAAAACATTCATGAAGTTTGCTTCTTTTATGAATTGATTATGTTGGATGGATGGATGGAAGTCTTACACCCGCAACACCATGGGCCAAGGCCGTTTAAGCAGCCGAGCTCTGCTGGCCATTGAGAGGACACTTGTCAAATCCCTGGAAAAGACGCCTTCTTGGTACGACAAGGTCAGTTTATTATCAGACTTCCTTCCACAACAACAACCCTTTTCACCCGGAAGTGTGTCCCCTTATATTTGGTCACTTCCGGCC
>NC_084755.1:827089-879589 GCF_033978785.1 Entelurus aequoreus
AATTCCTCTGCTAAAACTCTCCTGGAAAGTTCTTCCTGCAAATTTACCAGGAATGTTCTACTATTTGATGCCCTCCAAATAGAAATTCTCAATGTGAGACATGTAAAAAAAAATTCTCATTTTTGGTCCAAGATGCCACATCTGTGTCATCGCACACTTTTACATTTGCCACCCAAGCTCAGCAGACGTCCTAAATGTGTCCCAAACAAAACCTACTTGATGCAAGATGACTCACTTTTTTGGCACCGGATGAACAAAACGAACAAAAAAAAGCCATCGTACAGAAGAACGTTTGCGATTGGAGCTACAGTCGCGATCAAAAGTGTACATACACGTGTAAAGGACATCATGTCATGGCTGTCTTGAGTTTGCAATCATTTCTACAACTCTTATTTTTTTGTGATGTAGTGATTGGAGCACATACTACACGAACAATGTGTATGCTTTCTGCTCCGCCGCTCCCAGTCTGTGGAACGCTCTCCCTGACCACTTGAGGGCACCACAGACTGTGGATGCTTTTAAAAAAAAGGCTTTAAAAACCCTTCTTTTTCAAAAAGCCCTTTTTTTTTTTTTTTAGATATATGAATACTAGTTCTAGCTATTAGGCCGTTCTAGTTTTTATTTTTTAAATTGTTTTTATTATCTTTTAATTTTTATTGTTTTTATTACACTGTAGCACTTTGAGGTTGTTTACTCAATGTAAAGTGCTTTTTACACATACAATCTATTATTATTATTATTATTATTATTACTTGTTGGTCACAAAAAAAATTCATTAAATTTTTTTTTAAATGAATTTATTATTATTAAATGTATTATTATTAAATGTTTTTTTTTTTTTTTGTCCTGTCCAGCTTCTCAGGCAAATCATATAGTTGATGTAGATGCCCATATATGCTGTTCAGATTTACTTTACAAAAGAGAAGTGTAGGATACTTCTCTTGTTGCCTTATTTGTATTTGACCACTACTGTTTGTTTATTTGTTACTGACTGTGCAGGACACCTCTGCCTCTGTTTCACTTTATGTTGCTGGTAAATAATATGGTTGTAGTAGTAGGCTAAAGTAAAATTATTTAGTATGCACTAATTAAAGGGGCAGAGCTTTAAGAGACATTTTAGCTTTTATATTTGATAAGATATATTTTTTGTAAGAACCACAATTAATAAATATATTTCAGTGAATAACTTATTGTTCAAATCTGTATATAAATATGTACATAAAGTGTTGTAATTATATTGTAAAATGGATGAATGGATGGATGGACGTTTAAAACAAAACTGTTATTATTAATTAGTAAGTATACATTTTTTGAGCCTTTTTAGAGAAAATCATATTATTGTAGTAAATTATGCAAATTACTCGAGGTCATGGTGACCACGCCCATAGCCACGCCCATGACCACGCCCCCACCGCCACAGGTATCTTGGCAGTTTATGGGAAACACTGCATACAGCAATGTTAATATTTGCTTACATGTCCCTTGGCAAGTTTTACTGCAATAAGGCGCTTTTGGTAGCCATCCGTGGGCTGTTCCTCAGAGCGTAGGGTGAGACTGTGCAGCTCCATGTGTTCTCCTCATGAGCAAAATTGAACTCTGTCTCTGCCTGATTCCTTGCTTCTTGTTCTGTTTAATAAATAGTTTGGTGCTTAAATCTGACATGCAGTTCAGCTAAATGCGTTGGCTTTCTGACACGGACTTGTTTCTTCAGCATTGTCCACACGTTTAAGTCAGGACTTTGGAAGGCCATTCTAAAACCTTCATTCTATCCTGATTTAGCCATTCATTTACCACTTTTGAGGTGTGTTTAGGGTCATTGTCTTGTTGGAACACCCAACTGTGCCCAAGACCCAACCTCTTACCATGAATTGATTTACGTGGACTTAAAGAAGTTGAAAAACTTTTTGGGGTGTTACCATTTAGTGGTCAATTGTACGGAATATGAACTGTACTGTGCAATCTACTGATAAAAGTTTCAATCAATCAATCAATCAATCAAACCTTCGGGCTGATGATTTTAGCTTGTCCTGAAGAAGTGTTTTATTTCATTGAATTTGTTTTTGTTTTCATTATATTTGGATGTATTTGTTTGGTTTGTATGCTTGTGAATCTGGGCTATCCATTAACTACGTATTATGTTGAAGGGGGCAGGAAATATAAGATTTTCTTCATCCTGTTCCTTCTCAAGCATAGGTGTGTAAATATGTGTTTTGTTGTTAGAGTTTAATTGTCTATTGATCAAAAATGCACATCAATGAAGGAGATAAATAAAAATGAAATGAAAAATTAGGAGGTAATCCTCTTTTTTCACTGTCCCATTTACTCTCTGTAAAGCAGCAGTTCCATTGGCAGCAAAACAGGCCCAGAGCATAATACTACCACCACCATGCTTGGCGGTAGGAATGGTGTTCGTGGATTAAAGGCCTCACCTTTTCTCCTCCAAACATATTGCTGGGTATTGTGGCCAAACAGCTCCATTTCATCACATGGACAAAATAAGACCTTCTGGAAGAAAGTTCTGTGGAGGTTTACTATAAAATCATCAGCCCGGAGGTTGGGTCTTGGGCGCAGTTGGGTGTTCCAACAGGACAATGACCCCAAACACACGTCAAAAGTGGTAAAGGAATGGCTAAATCAGGCTAGAATGAAGGTTTTAGAATGGCCTTCCCAAAGTCCCGACTTAATTAAACGTGTGGACAATGCTGAAGAAACAAGTCCATGTCAGAAAAAGCAACACATTTAGCTGAACTGCACCAATTTTGTGGTCAAAAATTCCAGCAGAAGCTTGAGGATGGCTACCAAAAGCGCCTTATTGCAGGTAAACTTGCCAAGGGACATGTAAGCAAATATTAACATTGCTGTATGTATACTTTTGACCCTCACCTTTTCAATAGACCCATAATAAACTCATAAAAGAAGCAAACTTTATAATTGTTTTTTTGTGACCAACAAGTATGTGCTCCAATCACTACACCACAAAAAAAACAAGAGTTGTAGAAATGATTGGAAACTCCAGACAGCCATGACATGATGTTCTCTACAAGTGTACATGACGTGGTTGAGACAACGAACAGAGAACAAAACGCATGCTCCGCCTCGGAGGAATACTCTTGATCATGCAAAGATTCATGCTTAGATCGTGCCTGGCCTCGCACACGCATGCACACGCAGAAAAAAACAGGTCCTCCTTTCCGTAAACATCCTGAGGACTTTCAAAGATGGACGCTTTTGACCTCCCTCCCTCCTCCACGACACCTGGAAGTCGAACTTTGCTTGCATGGCATGCAGAACGGCCCCGGGGCCTACGAACACAACACCACTACACCCAAAGACAATGGGCATATACGCAAACACACTCCCCACCCCCACCCCACGCCTTCACCGCCGCTTGATGCCCCTTCGGAGTGATGGACGGCTGAGTAGCGCTTTATATCACCAATAAAATCAAATTTAAATCACCAAAAATGATTCCCGGGCGCGGCACTGCTGCTGCCCACTGCTCCCCTCACCTCCCAGGGGGTGAACAAGGGGATGGGTCAAATGCAGAGGACAAATTTCACCACACCTAGTGTGTGTGACAATCATTGGGACTTTAACTTTGACTTTTTAACTTTATAGCAGCAGTCGACCTCCAGGGCCCCAACTCCCCCCCACCCCCTCTGTTGCGAGTTGTTGTGATTATATGTAACATGTTTATGTGTGCTATGGCAAATGAGTTTTTTTTCCCTTGGACTCAGTCTGGACCCCTCCCGAGAGTCCAGACTTTGACTGATATTTTTTACTCTTCCCCCCCTTTCCCAATATCCCCCTTTTCCCACTTTTTTTAAGGAGCGCCGTAAGTGGCTGATCCATCGGCGGTCCCGTCTTGTCTCCCTGTAACTAGGGATGTCCGACAATGGCTTTTTGCCGATATTTGATATGCCGATATTGTCCAACTCTTTAATTACCGATATCAACCGATATATACAGTCGTGGAATTAAAACATTATTATGCCTAATTTGGACAACCAGGTATGGTGAAGATAAGGTTCTTTTAAAAAAAAAAAGAATCAAATAAAATAAGATAAATAAATGAAAAACATTTTCTTGAATAAAAAAGAAAGTAAAACAATATAAAAACAGTTACATAGAAACTAGTAATGAATGAAAATTAGTAAAATTAAGTGTTAAAGGTTAGTACTATTAGTGGAGCAGCAGCACGCACAATCATGTGTGCTTACGGACTGTATCCCTTGCAGACTGTATTGATATATATTGATATATAATGTAGGAAGCAGAATATTAATAACAGAAAGAAACAACCCTTTTGTGTGAATGAGTGTAAATGGGGGAGGGAGGTTTTTTGGGTTGGTGCACTAATTGTAAGTGTATCTTGTGTTTTTTATGTGGATTTAATTAAAAAAAAAAAAAATAAATAAAAAAAACAACAACAAAAAAACCGATACTGATAATAAAAAAAACCTGATACCGATAATTTCCGATATTACATTTTAACGCATTTATCGACATCTATACCTGTAACATATGTCTGCTCTTAGTGGGACTGTGCCCGAAATGTCATTTCAGTTCTTATGTGTCTTGTACATGTTAAAGAATGGACAATAATAAAGCATCCTGAATTTACCTTGATTCCGAATGCTGCATTAAGAGGACTATATAGTGGAGCTGCCAGATCTCATTGTGGGCGGGGGCGTCGTCCAATACAGGAAAGCACATTCAGTTCTTCGTACAAAACCTCTTTTGAGCTCATTTAGAAAAACCTCTAAACTTTGCGGAGCGCCTTTCAGGATTGCACACTCCTACAGGGTGAGAAAATTAGCATGCGGTAGCTTTGTGCAAATGGAAACATCTTCTTCATACCGGATAACACTGTTGACTGTTGTGTTGGAGCGATGTCTCCAATGTCTCTGATTAGCACGGATTGCAAATGAGAGTCATGGACTTTGGCACTGGTGTGACAGCATGAGTACTACGTCTCTGTTTGTTGGCAAATCTACAGAGGGGAAAGAAAAATAGGATCTTCTATGTTGCAGGAGAACACAAAAAACAACAACAACAAAAAAGCACAAGGGGAAAAAAAGGCTTACGGTATATATATATATATATTTTTTTTTTTTTAGGTAGGGAATCTACGCAGCGAGCACCCCGAGTGCGCTCCTCGGTCACATCTGCACACAGTATACGCGAGGTGATACCTAGATGTCAGAACTTGTCAGGAGGATCTCCGAGACGGGCAAAAGTCGAGAGTCTGAGCTCCTCCTCCTGCTCACACCACGCTGTGCAGGGACGGGTGGAGGAACTGAGGGTTGATGCAGGAGAAGCCGGCAAACTCGCCCTGGTCGATGTTGGCGATCACCAGCTGGTCGGGCGGGGTCAGGACGGGCTGCGTGCGCGTGAAGAACTTGTCGAAGTTTTCAGCCCCTTTGCCACACTGGTGGAGGAAAAGGAAAGAATGCACAAATCATGAGGACACTGCAAAAAGTCAGTGTTCAAAAACAAGAAAAAATTTTTAAAATGAGGGGTATTTTATTTGAACTAAGCAAAATTATCTGCCAATAGAACGAGAAAATTCGGCTTGTCAAGACTTTCCAAAACAAGTCAAATGAGCTAACCTCAATGAACCCAAAAATAGCTTAAAGGCCTACTGAAATGAAATGTTTTTATTTAAACGGGGATAGCAGATCTATTCTATGTGTCATACTTGATCATTTCGCGATATTGCCATATTTTTGCTTAAAGGATTTAGTATAGAACAGGGGTCACCAACGCGGTGCCCGCGGGCACCAGGTAGCCTGTAAGGACCAGATGAGTAGCCCGCCGGCCTGTTCTAAAAATAGCTCAAATAGCAGCACTTACCAGTGAGCTGCCTCTATTTTTTAAATTTTATTTATTTACTAGCAAGCTGGTCTCGCTTTGCCCGACATTTTTAATTCTAAGAGGACAAAACTCAAATAGAATTTGAAAATCCAAGAAAATATTTAAAAGACTTGGTCTTCTTTTTTAAAATAAATTCATACATTTTTTTACTTTGCTTCTTATAACTTTCAGAAAGACAATTTTAGAGAAAAAATACAACCTTAAAAATGATTTTAGGATTTTTAAACACATATACCTTTTTACCTTTTAAATTCCTTCCTCTTCTTTCCTGACAATTTAAATCAATGTTCAAGTAAATGTATTTTTTTTTATTGTAAAGAATAATAAATAAATTTTAATTTAATTTTTCATTTTAGCTTTTGTTTTTTCGACAAAGAATATTTGTGAAATATTTCTTCAAACTTATAATGATTAAAATTCAAAAAAATTATTCTGGCAAATCCAGAAAATCTGTAGAATCAAATTTAAATCTTATTTCAAAGTCTTTTGAATTTATTTTAAAATTTTTGTTCTGGAAAATCTAGAAGAAATAATGATTTGTCTTTGTTAGAAATATAGCTTGGTCCAATTTGTTATATATTCTAACAAAGTGTAGATTGGATTTTAACCAATTTAAAACATGTCATCAAAATTCTAAAATTAATCTTAATCAGGAAAAATTACTTATGATGTTCCATAAATTCTTTTTTTAATTTTTTCAAAAAGATTCGAATGAGCTAGTTTTTCTCTTCTTTTTTTCGGTTGAATTTTGAATTTGAAATAGTCGAAATTGAAGATAAACTATGTTTCAAAATGTAATTGTCATTTTTTGTGTGTTTTCTCTTTTAAACCGTTCAATTAAGTGTAAATATCATTAATTATTAATAATAACATAGAGTTAAAGGTAAATTGAGCAAATTGGCTATTTCTGGCAATTTATTTAAGTGTGTATCAAACTGGTAGCCCTTCGCATTAATCACTACCCAAGAAGTAGCTCTTGGTTTCAAAAAGGTTGGTGACCCCTGGTATAGAACAACGACGATAAAGATCGCAACTTTTGGTATCTGATAAACCGGAAGTAGCGTGACGTAGTCAATTGAACATATACGCAAAGTTCCCTATTGTTTACAATGATGGCCGCATGAAGTGAGAGAGATTCGGACAGAGAAAGCGACAATTTCCCCATTAATTTGAGCGAGGATGAAAGATTTGTGGATGAGGAAAGTGCAAGTGAAGGACTAATGGGGAGTTGAAGCTATTCAGATAGGGAAGATGCTGTGAGAGGCGGGGGTGACCTGATATTCAGCTGGGAATGACTACAACAGTAAATAAACACAAGACATATATATACTCTATTAGCCACAACACAACCAGGCTTATATTTAATATGCCACAAATTAATCCTGCATAAAAACACCTACGTCTTTGTTATGCTAGCTCCTAGCTCCTCTGCTAGCTCCTAGCTCCATAGAACACGCCAATACAATTCAAACACCTGATCAACACACACAATCACTCAGCCCAAAAGACCGTTCACCTAACCCAAGGTTCATAAAGCTTATATATTTAAACAAAGTTACTTACGTGACGCGCACGTACGCTCAAGCGATCAAATGTTTGGAAGCCAAAGCTGCATACTCACGGTAGCACGTCTGCGTCTTTGTCATCCAAATCAAAGTAATCCTGGTAAGAGTCTGTGTTGTCCCAGTTCTCTACAGGCGTCTGCGTATCGAAGTCAAAAGTCCTCCTGGTTAGAGTCTCTGTTATCCGAGTTCTTCGATCTTGACTGCATCTTTCGGGAATGTAAACAATGAAACACCGCCGGCTGTGTTGTGTTGCTGCTGACTTCCTTCGCAAAATACGTCCGCTTTGCACCGAGAACATTCTTCTTTGCTTGCTCAGCTTCTTTCTCCATAATGCAATGAACATAATTGCAACAGATTCACCAATACAGATGTCCAGAATACACCCAGAATTAAATGAAAACAGCTATTTCGTATTGGCTTCAATGTGGAAGCCATACCCGTGTTCCCCGGGCTACGTCACGCGCATACGTCATCCTCAGAGGCGTTTCGAACCGGAAGTTTAGCAGGAAATTTAAAATGTCACTTTATAAGTTAACCCGGCCGTATTGGCATGTGTTGCAATGTTAAGATTACATCATTGATATATAAACTATCAGACTGCGTGGTCGCTAGTAGTGGCTTTCAGTAGGCCTTTAAAATAAGTATATTCTCACTAATAACAAGTGCACTTTTCTTGGTTAAAAAAAAAAAGACCTTTTTGCTCAATATGTTGAAAAATATTCTTAAATGAAGTAAATGCTAGTGCCATTATCTTGACATAATGATATGCGTTCGGCATTACATTTCTTGAAACCAGCAAACTTATACTAAAAACTAATTTATTGTTCTTAATGGAAAGGCAACAAGGCAACTGCTTGTTACTCTCTGGGTCTCCTAGCCGCTCAGGCTAATCATATTGTCTAAAAATGCATTTTTCCATGGATAACATGACATAATCGCGCCAAGTGCGTGCTCTTTCAGTCAATTAGTGCGCATATATACAGCCCGGCCCCCGGCCAAAATTGTCAGCCAAAAATCCTAATGAATATTGTCACAATTTATTAAATTGTACAGTAAAAAAAACAACAAAAAAATCTTAAAAAGGAAATGACTAGTGTCAGAATAATTGTATCTAAGTTATCACAAAACTTTGTGTCACATTGAGTTCAGCTCGCCCTGCGAGAGGACAAAAGCTGTCTTTGATCCTACCAAGCGAAAGGCTTGTAAAACTCCCCTGTGTAGGACGGGAAGCGACATGAAGGCGTCGGTTTCTTCCTTCTACTGTAATCCACAAAGATGTTGTCTTGACCCGAGATCTACAAAGCGGAGTGGAAGCAGGACCTGCCCAAGCTCCAGGCACCTCTTCTTTGGACTGTTTTACGACCTTTCCTTTGAACTGTTTGTAATCAAAGGCAGGGCCGGCCTGTGGCATAGGCCGTATAGGCAAATGCTAAGGGCGCTGTCCATCAGGGGGCGCCACACCAGTGCCACAAATGTTGGAGGAAAAAAAAAAAAAAAAAGTTGGTACTATTATTTCTAAATACAAAAATAATCCCACGATAATTAAAATGCAAAGTAAAGCCTATTTAATATAAATATTATTTGTTACAACATTACACCCCCTCCCGTCCCTCCGCACTGTGCGCCCCCTTCCCTTCCCGTATCATGACCATTTTTGGACGTCCCCACATCAAAAAATCAACACAAGATGTCAAAACGGCCAAAACTGTCAGGTGCCCAGGGAAGAAAAAAGAGAAAAGAAGAGGAGAAACGAGAAAAAGACAGAGGTAGCAGGTAGGTAACGTTAGCCTACATGAAATTATTTGTCTGCTACAGAATGTGATAGTAACCTGGCTTTTTAGCATTAAGCTAATGTTACATGATTCGGCAATTGCTAATCAATAAATAGCTAGTTCTGTTTTAACATCGGGTTAATATTGTGGAGGAGGCTAAATTGTTATGGAAAATAATAATGTAACGTTAGGTAATTACAGTACTCCCACCTTACATTCCTCAGGAACATTTGCATTAGATCTTTTAAGCAGGTGTTTTTTGTTTACATTGTTATTGCCTTCTGGTTAGCTAATGTTTGCCCTGCAGGTAATAGTCACTTTTCCACCCCTTTATATATTAGGTATAGTTGTAAGCCTAGTTGTTAAAGTGCACATCATTAATGTTAATTAAGCAATATCACATGAGAGGGAATGCTGTTTTTTTAATTTGAGCACTGCTGTGATTCGGTTAAAGATAATCATAACATAACATTCTCATATAATATATTATACTGTTACTTTGCATTCTGCTATTCAGCATTTCACTGTAATGATGACAATAAATTGAATCTAATCTAATTTGCATATCAGTTAACATCATACATATATCTCCTTGGTTTTTCATCTATATTATATCATTTCATTTTATTCCTGGAATCATATGTTTCTATTATTAGAATGTAATACTTCACTGCTGATGTGGGGGGGAGGCGCCTCCTAAAATCTTGCCTAGGGCGCCAGATTGGTTAGGGCCGGGCCTGATCAAAGGTGATGGCTGTTTATGACCCCCCTCCCTTAGAAACGGCCGTTGAAATGCAACCAGGGAAAGTCCAAAGAAAAGTGGAGTCGTGCAATCTTTCGTCAGAGCGTGGCGACACTGTCCGAGGGTACAGGTGTACGCGTTTCTCCTCACTGAGCCAAATTTAATTATGTCTCTGTTTGATTCCTTGCTTCTTGTCTTGTTTAATAGATGTCCGACAACTAGATTATTGGGTAAAAATGTATGTGTTATAAATAGACGACTTCGTTATTATTTGAGAAATATTTACGGTGCATATTTGACGAAATACAAGTGTCGGTATGAATATGAACAGGTTGGCGTACAACTCGGGCTTGCCGAGGAAGAAATGAACATACCACTTTGGGCTTGAACGGTGGTTGGATCTCCTTGTTGGCCAGCCTTTCCCAGTCGATGCGGCGGAAGAAGGCCTGCTCCCGGATGTCCCTCTCGCCCTCTGAGCCGCAGCCCAGACGCTTGGAAGGGTGTTTGGTCATCAGCTGGCGGGACCATAACATGGTGACATTATTATTCAATCATTGCATTCAAAGACGCAGGATTTTATTTTCATTTTATTTTTTTTTCTACACAACTGCATTTATAAATAAGCACTAAACACTCATTCCCTTTTCCAATCACATTGTGATGCTTAAAAAGTGACAGCCAGCTGTTTGAAGGTCAGAAATCTTATTTTATTTTAATGGATTCCCTATGAAAAGGCTCGTCACCTACCCCTTTGCAGATGGACACCGCTTCTTTGGACATGGACTTGGGGTAGGACACATTGTGCTCCATGATGGACTGGAAGAGCTCGTCCTCATCCTCGCCGTCAAACGGTGGCTGCAAAAGCCACCAGAAATATCCAAGCCGGGGTTAATGCGAATGAAAACTTAGACCAGCAAGTCTTGAACTGTGGTACTAGCATCACCTCATTAAAGTACAGTGTTTTATTTTCCTGTATTCAAACAGTGCTACTGTTCCAACTGTGTGGCCAAAAATATCAAATATACTTGTTAAAAAAAACCTTGTTTTTAATTAATACTTAGGCCTACTGTGCCAAGCATCATTTCGCGTCGTTCACGCCATTTCCGGGTCCTAAATGACTGTCAAAGTGTACCAAATTGTCGGAATACCTACTCAGACTCCTTCTGTCCAGGAGAGAGGCATGATTTATGATCTACAAACCCCGTTTCCATATGAGTTGGGAAATGGTGTTAGATGTAAATATAAACGGAATACAATGATTTGCAAATCCTTTTCAAGCCATATTCAGTTGAATATGCTACAAAGACAACATATTTCATGTTCAAACTCATAAACTTTTTTTTTGGGGCAAATAATCATTAACTTTAGAATTTGATGGCAGCAACACGTGACAAAGAAGTTGGGAAAGGTGGCAATAAATACTGATAAAGTTGAGGAATGCTCATCAAACACTTATTTGGAACATCCCACAGGTGAGCAGGCTAATTGGGAACAGGTGGGTGCCATGATTGGGTATAAAAGTAGATTCCATGAAATGCTCAGTCATTCACAAACAAGGATGGGGCGAGGGTCACCACTTTGTCAACAAATGCCTGAGCAAATTGTTGAACAGTTTAAGAACAACCTTTCTCAACCAGTTATTGCAAGGAATTTAGGGATTTCACCATCTACGCTCCGTAATATCATCAAAGGGTTCAGAGAATCTGGAGAAATCACGGCACGTACGCAGCTAAGCCCGTGACCTTCCATCCCTCAGGCTGTACTGCATCAACAAGCCACATCAGTGTGTAAAGGATATCACCACATGGAACACTTCAGAAACCCACTGTCAGTAACTACAGTTGGTCGCTACATCTGTAAGTGCAAGTTAAAACTCTCCTATGCAAGGCGAAAACCGTTTATCAACAACACCCAGAAACGCCGTCGGCTTCGCTGGGCCCGAGCTCATCTAAGATGGACTGATACAAAGTGTAAAAGTGTTCTGTGGTCTGACAAGTCCACATTTCAAATTTGTTTTTGGAAACTGTGGACGTCGTGTCCTCCGGACCAAAGAGGAAAAGAACCATCCGGATTGTTCTAGGCGCAAAGTGTAAAAGGCAGCATGTGTGATGGTATGGGGGTGTATTAGTGCCCAAGACATGGGTAACTTACACATCTGTGAAGGCGCCATTAATGCTGAAAGGTACATACAGCTTTTGGAGCAACATATGTTGCCATCCAAGCAACGTTACCATGGACGCCCCTGCTTATTTCAGCAAGACAATGCCAAGCCACGTGTTACATCAACGTAGCTTCATAGTAAAAGAGTGCGGGTACTAGACTGGCCTGCCTGTAGTCCAGACATTGAAAATGTGTGAAGGCTAAAATATGAGAAGGGAGACTGTTGAACAACTTAAGCTGTACATCAAGCAAGAATGGGAAATAATTCCACTTCAAAAATGTGTCTCCTCAGTTCCCAAACCTTTACTGAGTGTTGTTAAAAGGAAAGGCCATGTAACACAGTGGTGAACATGCCCTTTCCCAACTACTTTGGCACGTGTTGCAGCCATGAAATTCTAAGTTCATTATTATTTGCAAAAAATAAATAAAGTTCATGAGTTTGAACATGAAATATGTTGTCTTTGTAGCATATTCAACTGAATATGGCTTGAAAAGGATTTGCAAATCATTGTATTCCGTTTATATTTACATCCAACACAATTTCCCAACTCATATGGAAACAGGGTTTGTACAATAACATTCCAGGGAGCAAGGAAGCAAGGAAGCAGCTGAACAATCCATGATGTAAACATAGGGATACACGGCGTCGCTATAAATAGTTTGTCTGAGTTAGCGCTTATAATAACAATATTGCTGATACTTGGTTAATATTCAACTCACGCAGGAGTGTTGTTGGCGGTTTTTAAAAGGTTATTTATTGGATTTTATGGGCGAAATAGTGGGCCTCCCTCCATTGGCTGTGCTGTGAGCGAACTTGAATATTTTTGTTTTTATCCATTCGTCATGTCTTATATAACCATTGTGAACGATAGGCAAAATCCCCCTTTAAGGCTCACTTGTAGTATGTTGTGATTAGGGATGTCCGATAATGGCTTTTTGCCGATATCCGATATTCCGATATTGTCCAACTCTTTAATTACCGATACCGATATCAACCGATATATGCAGTGGTGGAATTAACACATTGTTATGCCTAATTTGGACAACCAGGTATGGTGAAGATAAGGTACTTTTTTTTTAAAATTAGTAAAATAAGATGAATAAATTAAAAACATTTTCTTGAATAAAAAAGAAAGTACAACAATATAAAAACAGTTACATAGAAACTAGTAATGAATGAAAATGAGTAAAATTAACTGTTAAAGGTTAGTACTATTAGTGGAGCAGCAGCACGCACAATCATGTGTGCTTACGGACTGTATCCCTTGCAGACTGTATTGATATATATTGATATATCATGTAGGAACCAGAATATTAATAACAGAAAGAAACAACCCTTTTGTGTGAATGAGTGTAAATGTGGGAGGGAGGTTTTTTGGGTTGGTGCACTAATTGTAAGTGTATCTTGGGTTTTTTATGTTGATTTAATTAAAAAAAATAATAAAAAAAACCAAAACGATACCGATAATAAAAAAACCGATACCGATAATTTCCGATATTACATTTTAACGCATATATCGGACATCTCTAGTTGTGATGTAATAATGGCTATTCCAGTCATTTATTGAAATATCACCTTGACTACTGTGGTTTACCTGTCCTGCCAGCATCTCATAGAGAAGAACTCCATATGCCCACCAGTCCACCGATTTCCCATAGGGCTGGTAGGCTATGATCTGATCAAGGGAAAAAGAGAAGGAAAAGAACAGTCTTTAAAAAAAGAAAAAACTAGCTATTCACAGAAGCTAACAAAGGAGCTTATTTTTTTCCTTTTTTTTTCTAACATCCAATTTTTTGTTGCACTTTTCACTCCCACACGTGCACACACACACAACCAGCAGACACATGAGAAGCAAAAAAGAAGAAAATGGCAGCTGCATTTAACAGCAAAAGTATCAATTTGTGCCATTGCCTGAGTTTTTAATCAGCATGGGGAAAAATAAAAAAATAAACTATTCATATTTAGTAACACCTGTTCACTTTTGAGAGCTTTGATATGAATAAATACAGGATAGGCTTATATTTAGATTTTTATATATATACATATATATATATATATATATATATATATATATATATATATATATATATATATATATATATATATATATATATATATATATATATATATATATATATATATATATATATATATATATATATATATATATATATATATATATATATATATTTTTTTTATCCATTTCTAATAGTTTTATTTAAAAAATTTTTTTTATTTGTCAGTATTTTTTTAATTAAAAAAAATCCCAAAAGATGTCAATAAAAAAATGCTGATTAATGTTATGCTTTATCGACTACGGCAGGGGTCACCAACGCGGTGCCCGCGGGCACCAGGTAGCCCGTAAGGACCAGATGAGTAGCCCGCCGGCCTGTTCTAAAAATAGCTCAAATAGCAGCACTTACCAGTGAGCTGCCTCTATTTTTTTAAATTTTATTTATTTACCAGCAAGCTGGTCTCTCTTTGCCCGACATTTTTAATTCTAAGAGAGACAAAACTCAAATAGAATTTGAAAATCCAAGAAAATATTTTAAAGACTTGGTCTTCACTTGTTTAAACAAATTCATTATTTTTTTTACTTTGCTTCTTATAACTTTCAGAAAGACAATTTTAGAGAAAAAAATACAACCTTAAAAATGATTTTAGGATTTTTAAACACATATACCTTTTTACCTTTTAAATTCCTTCCTTTTCTTTCCTGACAATTTAAATCAATGTTCAAGTAAATGTATTTTTTTTATTGTAAAGAATAATAAATACATTTTATTTAATTCTTCATTTTAGCTTCTGTTTTTTCAACGAAGAATATTTGTGAAATATTTCTTCAAACGTATTATGATTAAAATTCAAAAAAATTATTCTGGCAAATCTAGAAAATCTGTAGAATCAAATTTAAATCTTGTTTCAAAGTCTTTTGAATTTCTTTTAAAATTTTTGTTCTGGAAAATCTAGAAGAAATAATGATTTGTCTTTGTTAGAAATATAGCTTGGTCCAATTTGTTATATATTCTAACAAAATGTAGATTGGATTTTAACCTATTTAATCAAAATTCTAAAATCATCTTAATCAGGAAAAATTACTAATGATGTTCCATAAATTATTTTTTAAAGTTTTTCTCTTCTTTTTTTCGGTTTAATTTTGAATTTTAAAGAGTCGAAATTGAAGATAAACTATGTTTCAAAATTTAATTGTCATTTTGTTCGTGTTTTCTCCTCTTTTAAACCGTTCAATTAAGTGTAAATATCATTAATTATTAATAATAACATAGTAAATTGAGCAAATTGGCTATTTCTGGCAATTTATTTAAGTGTGTATCAAACTGGTAGCCCTTCGCATTAATCACTACCCAAGAAGTAGCTCTTGGTTTTAAAAAGGTTGGTGACCCCTGGACTACAAAGGCGGACCCGCGCAAATTTTCAGGACTTATGCAGATCCCAAATACAGATCAGCAGGTACCAGAAGGTAAGAAAAGTGGATTTTGCATTATATTGCGAAACAAAACACCAGGTAATATGTCTTACCTTATACACACACCATAATAATACTCCTATGTTGAAGCACAGTACAATCCATCAAGTGGTGTGGCTTCACAGCTTACCAAAGTCATACTAAAACATTTTTGATACATTTTTGAGCGCCGTGTGTAATGTTCTATATTTTCAATGGAACATATAACATTTTGCTGTTGTTTACTTGAGTCATATTGCAGTCTGCACGTATCTCTTATGTGTGACTGCCATCGTATTGCAGTCTACATGTATCTCTTATGTGGGACTGCCATCTACTGGTCACACTTATCATTTCACCAAGTGCCAAATAAAATAGCATCGAGGTCGGTAAGTACAACCAAATTATTCCGTGCATTAGGCGCAGCGGTTATAAGGCGCACTGTCCAGTTTTGAGGAAATGAAAGGATTTTAAGTCCGCCCTATAGTCCGAAAATGACGCTAGTAAAAGTCAAAACTAAAATAATTCCTGAAGATTTATGTCGGGATACTATTTTGATGTTATGGCGAGTTAGATGTATTATCATTATATAAAATTACTCAAAAAATAAATTAATACAAAAAAAAATAAAAAAAATAAATCCATTCATCCATTTTCCACCGCTTGCCCTTCTCGGGGTGGATTACTCCAAAAATAGTGTTTTTAAAAAAACACCTTTTTTTCAGTTTTTTTATACATAATTTTAATATTAGTTGGATTGTTTGGATTAAAAAACATTCAACAAAGACAAAAAAATATTTACTTTTATATTATTGTAAATATAAGTAAAATCTGTGCTTTAAGAAATACATTTTTCTTTACACTGATTTCAGGTATGGTCATAATTCACTTAAAAATGTATTAAAATATATTTTTTTTTAAATCCAAAAAATATGTCAATAAAAAATGCTAATAAATGTTATGCTTTACAGTATTATTAATGTAATTATCAATTGCAGTCACATAATATTATTACACATACATTATTATTAACCATTAGTAATGTTGGTATTAATTCACACAGCAACACTAGATTGGCCCCAGTGTGTGAATGTTGTTATATATATATATATATATATATATATATATATATATATATATATATATATATATATATATATATATATATATATATATATATATATATATATATATATATATATATATATATATATATATATCCATGTTCTACAGCTGTTGTGAACTTTTTCTTGTGAAATTCCAACTCATTTTTCACAATAAGCTTTTTTATATTTGCATTGTATGTATATATTATTCATGTTGTAAATACACATCTTTATATATCTAGAAAGTAAATCAACTGTTAAAATACTTTAGTTTTGCCAATATTGCTCAAAGAGAACAAATCCTGTAGCATATAAAGACAGTTTTCTTATAAAACTCTGACTTTTGTCCAGTAAAATTACGACTCTTCAAAAAATTGCCAAAATGTTAAGTTTTTCTTGTAAAACTGCGACTGTTATTGAGTAAAATTCCAACTTTTATCATAATATTGCACAAATGTTCAGTTTGTCTTGTCAAAGTTTGACTTGCGCTGCATAAAATGACGACTTTTATTATAATACTGCCACAATTCTATGTTTTTCTTGTGAAATTGTGACATTTTTCTTGTGAAATTCCAACTCATTTTTCACAACAAGCTTTTTTATATTTGCATAGTATGTATATATTATTCATGTTGTAAATACACATCTTTATACATCTAGAGACGAAATCAACAGTTAAAATACTTTAGTTTTGCCTGTATTGCTGGAAAACAACACATCCTGTAGCATATAAAGACAGACCTTCAAAATAAAAGTAGACCAGTACAATAATAGTCGGTTCGCTATAAAAACAGCGGACAGTCTTTTTTTAAAAATTAAATAAAAAAAAACAACTACAATATAGTAGAGAAAGACATCTTTTTGTAGAGATGAAAAGAAATGCTGAGTCAGCAAAGGTGTCACTACTTAGTGGTTGTTTCCTCACCATGGGCGCCTCACCTCTGGTGCGATGTAGTCAGGTGTGCCGCAGAAGGTGCGCGTGCTCATGCCTTCATACATGTTCTCCTTGCACATGCCAAAGTCTGCGATCTTAATGTGGCCCTCGGAGTCCAGCATCACATTGTCCAGCTTCAGGTCCCTGAGGGAAGGGCCACACACATCATTAATACCGTCCTCGTGAGGCTGAATTCCTGACACGGGTTTTGATCGGATTGTTATTGGAGGGCTTGAGAGATGAAGTCTCGGTCCACTCGGAAGTGAACTCTGGTGTGGTTCGGCTCACATGAGCTTAAAAACGTGAACGCTTCACGGACCAAAGACAGGGACGGCCAAAAGCATGCAGATATGGCAAATATGTAGGAGAAAATGTGCTATCTGTCCTCTGGTCAACATATGAAATAACAAGTGTGTGTAAAAATTTGAAGTGCTCCTCTTCTGATCAACATATGAAATAACAAGTGTGTGTAAACATTTGAAGTGCTCCTCCTCTGATCAACATATGAAATAACAAGTGTGTGTAAAAATTTGAAGTGCTCCTCCTCTGATCAACATATGAAATAACAAGTGTGTGTAAACATTTGAAGTGCTCCTCTTCTGATCAACATATGAAATAACAAGTGTGTGTAAACATTTGAAGTGCTCCTCCTCTGATCAACATATGAAATAACAAGTGTGTGTAAAAATTTGAAGTGCTCCCCTTCTGGTCAAAAACACAGAAAAAACACTGTAAAAGATCCTTAATAAACTAAACTAAAAGCGCCTTATTGCAGGTAAACTTGCCAAGGGACATGTAAGCAAATATTAACATTGCTGTATGTATACTTTTGACCCAGCACATTTGCTCACATTTTCAGTAGACCCATAATCCATCCATCCATTTCCTACCGCTTTCTAGATATATAAAGATGTGTATTTACAACATGAATAATATATACATACTATGCCAAAATTTAAAAAAAAGCTTGTTGTGAAAAATGAGTTGGAATTTCACAAGAAAAAGGTCACAATTTCACAAGAAAAACTTAGAATTTTGGCAGTATTACAACAAAAGTCATTTTACTCAACGCAAGTCAAACTTTTACAAGAAAAACTGAACATTTGTGCAATGTTATGATAAAAGTTGGAATTTTACTTAACAGTTGCAATTTTACAAGAAAAGCTTAAAATGTTGGCTATCTTAAGGAAAGAGTTGTAATTTTACTTGAAATACGTCACAATTTTATAAGAAAACTTAAAAATGTTGGCAATATTATCATAATAATCGGAATTTTGCTGGGCAAAATTATGATAATTAATAATATATACATACTATGCAAATATAAAAAAAGCTTGTTGTGAAAAATGAGTTGGAATTTCACAAGAAAAAGGTCACAATTTCACAAGAAAAACTTAGAATTTCTGCAGTATTATAATAAAAGTAATTTTACTCAACGCAAGTCAAACTTTTACAAGAAAAACTGAACATTTGTGCAATATTATGACAAAAGTTGGAATTTTACTCAATAACAGTCGCAATTTTACAAGAAAAGCTTAACATTTTGGCAATTTTATGAAAAGAGTTGTCATTTTACTCGAAATAAGTCACAATTTTAGAAGAAAACTTAAAAAAGTTGGCAATATTATAATAATCTGAATTTTGCTCGGCAAAATTATGATAATAATTAATAATATATACATACTATGCAAAAATAAAAAAAGCTTGTTGTGAAAAATGACTTGGAATTTCACAAGAAAAAGGTCACAATTTCACAAGAAAAACTTAGAATTTTGGCAGTATTATAATAAAAGTCGTCATTTTACTCAACAAAAGTCAAACTTTTACAAGAAAAACTGAACATTTGTGCAATATTATGATAAAAGTTAGAATTTTACTTAACAGTTGCAATTTTACAAGAAAAGCTTAAAATGTTGGCTATTTTAAGGAAAGAGTTGTAATTTTACTCTAAATAAGTCACAATTTTATAAGAAAACTTAAAAATGTTGGCAATATTATAATAATAATCGGAATTTTGCTCGGCAAAATTATGATAATAATTAATAATATATACATACTATGCAAACATAAAAAAAGCTTGTTGTGAAAAATTAGTTGGAATTTCACAAGAAAAAGGTCACAATTTCACAAGAAAAACTTAGAATTTTGGCAGTATTATAATAAAAGTCGTCATTTTACTCAACGCAAGTCAAACTTTTACAAGAAAAACTGAACATTTGTGCAATATTATGATAAAAGTTGGAATTTTACTCAATAACAGTCACAATCTTACAAGAAAAGCTTAAAATGTTGGCTATTTTAAGAAAAGAGTTGTAATTTTACTTGAAATAAGTCACAATTTTATAAGAAAACTTGAAAATGTTGGCAATATTATAATGATCTGAATGTTGCTCGGCAAAATTATGATAATAATTAATAATATATACATACTATGCAAATATAAAAAAACCTTGTTGTGAAAAATGAGTTGGAATTTCACAAGGAAAAGGTCACAATTTCACAAGAAAAACTTGGAATTTTGGCAGTATTATAATAAAAGTCATTTTACTCAACACAAGTGAAAATGTTACAAGAAAAACTGAACATTTGTGATAAAAGTTGGAATTTTACTCAATAACAGCCGCAATTTTACAAGAAAAGCTTAACATTTTGGCAATTTTATGAAAAGAGTTGTCATTTTACTCGAAATAAGTCACAATTTTATAAGAAAACTTAAAAAAGTTGGCAATATTATAATAATAATCAGAATTTTGCTCGGCAAAATTATGATAATAATTAATAATATATACATACTATGCAAATATAAAAAAAGCTTGTTGTGAAAAATGAGTTGGAATTTCACAAGAAAAACTTAGAATTTTGGCAGTATTATAATAAAAGTAATTTTACTCAACGCAAGTCAAACTTTGACAAGAAAAACTGAACATTTGTGCAATATGATAAAAGTTGGAATTTTACTCAATAACAGTCGCCGTTTTACAAGAAAAGCTTAACATTTTGGCAATTTTATGAAAAGAGTCATTTTACTCTAAATAAGTCACAATTTTATAAGAAAACTTTAAAAAGTTGGCAATATTATAATAATCGGAATTTTTCTCTGCAAAATTATGATAATAATTAAAAATATATACATACTATGCAAATATAAAAAAAGCTTGTTGTGAAAAATTAGTTGGAATTTCACAAGAAAAAGGTCACAATTTCACAAGAAAAACTTAGAATTTCGGCAGTATTATAACAAAAGTCATTTTACTCAACGGAAGTCAAACTTTTACAAGAAAAAACTGAACATTTGTGCAATATTATGATAAAAGTTGGAATTTTACTCAATAACAGTCGCAATTTTACAAGAAAAGCTTAACATTTTGGCAATTTTTTGAAAAGAGTCGTCATTTTACTCTAAATAAGTCACAATTTTATAAGAAAACTTAAAAAAGTTGGCAATATTATAATAATCGGAATTTTGCTCGGCAAAATTATGATAATAATCAATAATATATACATACTATGCAAATATAAAAAAAGCTTGTTGTGAAAAATTAGTTGGAATTTCACAAGAAAAAGGTCACAATTTCACAAGAAAAACTTAGAATTTCGGCAGTATTATAACAAAAGTCATTTTACTCAACGCAAGTCAAACTTTGACAAGAAAAACTGAACATTTGTGCAATATTATGATAAAAGTTGGAATTTTACTCAATAACACTCGCAATTTTACAAGAAAAGCTTAACATTTTGGCAATTTTATGAAAATAGTCGTAGTTTTACTTGACAAAAGTCACAATTTTATAAGGAAACTTAAAAATGTTGGCAATATTATAATGATAATCGGAATTTTGCTCTGCAAAATTATGATGATAATAATGTATACATACTATACAAATATAAAAAAGCTTGTTGTGAAAAATTAGTTGGAATTTCACAAGAAAAAGGTAGAATGTTGGCAGTATTATAATAAAAGTCGTCATTTTACTCGACGCAAGTCAAACTTTTACAAGAAAAACTGAACATTTGTGCAATGTTATGATAAAAGTTGGAATTTTACTCAATAACAGTCGCAATTTTACAAGAAAAACTTAACATTTTGGCAATTTTATGAAAAGAGTCGTAATTTTACTCGACAAAAGTCAGAGTTTTATAAGAAAACTGTCTTTATATGCTCCAGGATTTGTTCTCTTTGAGCAATATTGGCAAAACTAAAGTATTTTAACAGTTGATTTACATTCTAGATATATAAAGATGTGTATTTACAACATGAATAATATATACATACTATGCAAATATAAAAAAGCTTGTTGTGAAAAATGAGTTGGAATTTCACAAGAAAAAGGTCACAATTTCACAATAAAAACTTAAAATTGTGGCAATATTATAATAAAAGTCGTCATTTTACTCAACGCGAGTCCAAATTTGACAAGAAAAACTGAACATTTGTGCAATATTATGATAAAAGTTGGAATTTTACTCAATAACACTCGCAATTTTACAAGAAAAGCTTAACATTTTGGCAATTTTATGAAAATAGTCGTAGTTTTACTCGACAAGTCACAATTTTATAAGAAAACTTAAAAATGTTGGCAATATTATAATGATAATCGGAATTTTTCTCGGCAAAATTATGATAATAATTAAAAATATATACATACTATGCAAATATAAAAAAAGCTTGTTGTGAAAAATGAGTTGGAATTTCACAAGAAAAAGGTCACAATTTCACAAGAAAAACGTAGAATGTTGGCAGTATTATAATAAAAGTCGTCATTTTACTCGACGCAAGTCAAAATGTTACAAGAAAAATTGAACATTTGTGCAATATTATGATAAAAGTTGGAATTTTACTCAATAACAGTCGCAATCTTACAAGAAAAGCTTAAAATGTTGGCTATTCTAAGAAAAGAGTTGTAATTTTACTTGAAATAAGTCACAATTTTATAAGAAAACTTGAAAATGTTGGCAATATTATAATAATCGGAATTTTGCTCGGCAAAATTATGATAATAATCAATAATATATACATACTATGCAAATATAAAAAAAGCTTGTTGTGAAAAATGAGTTGGAATTTCACAAGAAAAAGGTAAATTTCACAAGAAAAACTTAGAATTTCTGCAGTATTATAATAAAAGTCGTCATTTTACTCAACGCAAGTCAAACTTTTACAAGAAAAACTGAACATTTGTGCAATATTATGACAAAAGTTGGAATTTTACTCAATAACAGTCGCAATTTTACAAGAAAAGCTTAACATTTTGGCAATTTTATGAAAATAGTCGCAGTTTTACTCGACAAAAGTCACCATTTTATAAGAAAACTTAAAAATGTTGGCAATATTATAATGATAATCTGAATTTTGCTCGGCAAAATTATGATAATTAATAATGTATACATACATTTCGGCAGTATTATAACAAAAGTCATTTTACTCAACGGAAGTCCAAATTTTACAAGAAAAACTGAACATTTGTACAATATTATGATAAAAGTTGGAATTTTACTCTATAACAGTCGCAATTTTACAAGAAAAGCTTAACATTTTGGCAATTTTATGAAAAGAGTCGTCATTTTACTCCACAAAAGTCACAGTTTTATAAGAAAACTGTCTTTATATGCTACAGGATGTGTTGTTTTCCAGCAATATGGGCAAAACTAAAGTATTTTAACTGTTTATTTAGTCTCTAGATATATAAAGATGTGTATTTACAACATTAATAACATATACATACTATGCAAATATAAAAAGGTCACAAAAGCGGTAGAGCATGGATATATATATATATATATATATATATATATATATATATATATATATAATTATGTCCCTCTCAGGGGTGCTGGGTTCTTTACAAGTGTATGTACACTTTTGACCGCGACTGTACACAATAAAATCCTTACATGACCTTTTTTTTATTTTACCAAACTGGAAGTGTGAGAGCAGTGACCCACCTGTAGATAATTCCCTTCCGGTGCAGGAAAAAGAGACCGGCTGCGATCTCGGCGGCGTAAAAGCTGCAAAAAAAGTGAGAATGAATAAAAAAAAGTCCCAAAGTGAAAGAGAAACAAAAACCTACACTGCTTGCGGCTCCTTGAACTTTCCCATCCGCTGGATGTGATACATGAGGTCGCCTCCATTGATGTACTCCATCACAAAGTAGAGGCGGTCCTAAACGCAGTTAGAGTCGTTTTAGTGTGCGCCCGGGGGGGGGGGAGTGGGCGGAGCCTGCGCACGCACCACGGTCTGGAAGCACGAGTGCAGCTGGGTGAGAAACGGTGGCTTGTCCCTCTGCGCCAACACCCGCTTCTCCACCATGGTGCACTCCACGTCGTCGTCCTGGATCACCACGTCCTTCTTCAGGATCTTGATGGCGTACAACTCCTCCGTCGACTTCATCTCCGCCAGCATCACCTGCGGGAGGGGAGGGGCTGCGGGTTAAAGGTCAGGCGTGGGGGCGGCGTGGAGCGCGCGAGTGCACGAGGCCCACCTTGCCGAAGCTGCCTTTCCCCAGCAGGGCCAGGAAGTTGAAGTCGCTCAGGCGGATACGCTCGCCGTTTCCCGAAGGGAGGCTGAAGCGGCGGTGGTCCGACGGCGTGATGACTTTCTTCCTGTGGCCGAGCTTGGCTTTCTAAAGAGACACATAATAGTTCATCCGATTTGGAAAAACCTCCAAGTAAATGTGGGAATTTAGTAGGAAACTGCACCAACATAAAGAACTGGAACGCCAAAAACATGGCCGACATGCTATGCTAATGTTTGGTTAGCAAATATCCTTTTAGCCAAAAATATCTGTTATATACCGTATATAAGGCGCACTTAAAATCCTTTAATTATTATTAATTATAATTATAATTATATATATATAATTATAATTAATAATTTTTTAATATATTATATATTATAATTAATAAATAAAAATATGATTTTATATATATATATATATATATATATATATATATATATATATATATATATATATATATAAATAATTATAATTATATTATAATATTATAATTATATTATATTATAATTATATTATAATTATAATTAATTATATTAGCCAAAAATATCTGTTGTATACCGTATACAAGGCGCACTTAAAATCCTTTCATTATTATTAATTATAATTATAATTATTTATATATATAATTAGAATTATATATGGAATTATATATATATATATATATATATATATATATATATATATATATATATATATATATATATATATATATGGAATTATATATATAAATATATATATATATAAATACATATATATATATAATTATATTATAACATAATTATATTATAATTAATATTTTTTTATATAATAAATAATATGATTATAATTATATATATATATATATATATATATATATATATATATATATATATATATATATATATATATAATTATATTATAACATAATTATATTATAATTAATATTTTTTTATATAATAAATAATATGATTATAATTATATATATATATATATATATATATATATATATATATATATATATATATATATATATATATATATATATATATATATATATATATATATATATATATATATATATATATATATATATATATATATATATATATATATATATATATATATATATATATATAAATAACCCCCCGCGACCCCAAAAGGGACAAGCGGTAGAAAATGGATGGATATATATATATATATATATATATATAAAACTATATAATTATAATTATATTATATTATAATAATTATATTATATATTATATTATAATATAATTATATTATATATTATAATTAATTATATTAGCCAAAAATATCCGTTATATACCGTATATAAGGCGCACTTAAAATCCTTTAATTTTCTCAAAAATTGACAGTGCGCCTTACAACGTTCCCTCTAAGGTGTGCGCCTGCGCAATTGCGCACTGCTCAAGCGTCCTCTGCGCACAGCAAATATATGCCGCGCACCAAATCAAATCCCATCTGAATTCTAAACAAAATAAACAAAATTATTCCATGTAATTTTGCAATGCAACTCTGAGTGACAGTGACAACAAGCGGCCCTAACGGTGTTCGTCAACACCGTTCAATTATTGTAACGTCTATCGAGATGCTTCGAGGACAGGAATTATATCGATCACTTTATTGAGCAAAACTGTTTATATTCGGCCATAACCACACCAAAAACATGAGTGAAAAACTTCTATCTCGAAAAACTAGTCATTTTCTGCCGTACAAACCAGGCCAAAACCAACTTGTCATCTGTCACCAACACGCATAGCACTAAGCCACTGGTGCGTTTATGGCCACACAAAAAGTCGGACAACTCAAACACCACACAAAGTTACACTATGACTCCTCAGTCATACGTGTGCTTATTTTACTGTCATTTATTATTAATGTTAATTTATTGATATTAATCATGGAATGCTGTTACTAGAGAAAGTTACAGGAATGCACACTTCATCCTATGCTTACATTTCATTGTGCAACATGAGGATGTTTAAGGGGGAACTAAATGTGATCTCTGAAAGGGGTACAAATGATTTCCAAAGCAAGACCACCACCCAGACATATTGTACAATACTAATCCATAGCTTAGGAAAAACAAGATTTCTTTTATTTTCATTACAAGTGGGCCAAATCACTAATATTCTAAAATAATCTCATGAAAATGACTCCTCTCATTTGAGTGTTATTATAAGAGATTGGTTACCAGTAATATGCTCCACTGATTGCTCAGGGAGTTTTTGTGTTTGCTCAGACACGAACAATTAGATGGAACATCGGCGCCTTATAACCCGGTGCGCCTAATGTGCGGAATAATTCTGGTTGTGCCTCCCGACCTCGAAGCGATTTTATTTGGTACACGGTGTAATGATAAGTGTGACCAGTAGATGGCAGTCACACATAAGAGATATGTGTGACTGTCATTGGTACTTTAACTTTAACTTTAAACATGTCATATCTTATAGGACCCAATAATTATCATTACATTCACAAGACAAAAGTATACAATTGGACGGAGATGTCAGCATGAATTCCAGTTCCAACAAGTTATTCCAAATGATGTGTTCAGTTCTAGTACAGTAGTCAGTTCTAGTACAGTAGTATGTTTGCCACCCCGCTGATACAAATAATTTCTCCACTGTCTGCATGTTGTTTGAAAGGTGGGGGGTCAGCCAGTGGGGCGCCAATGTTGCACCCCCCCTGCGGTCATAATGACTGGCTTCAAGGTCTTTGGAAAACTACAGAAAAAAGGACAATTAAGACCCTGCCGGCCTCAAAATGACAAGAGGATTTTGCCACTTGCAAGAATTTTTTTTTTCTGTAGAAAATCTAAGGGTTTTTGCAGAATATTTAGCATTTTAAAGGAAATGACAAAGTTTTAAATGTATTTTGCATGGATTTCAACACATTTGAACCTGCTGTACACATAAAAGCAACATAAATACAGCACAGTGTATACATGTGTCATGCTGCCACCGCGTGGACAGATTGAGCATGTGTTCATACATGTGTGGAGTTTCAATCACAGACAAAGTGTTAGTACATATACAGACAGATTGTTTTTTTTGCATAAGAAAATATTTCAATATTCGTTAGGAATTAATTGTTCATTAATTTGTTCAATTAAAGAAGCAATAATATTGTCACATGTTGACTTGTTACGTAACTAACAACAAATATATGATTATTTTTTTAATGTGTAACTGTTTACAAGCGTTGCACACACATAAAATATTAGCAACAACATTGCCCTGATCTGGGGTTGCCGTGGCAACTATCCAAACCATTTTTTTGACGTTCTCATACGGTGAAGTTCTCATTAGTAATAATAATAATGAATAACACATACAATTAAAAACAATAATTAAATATGTTACAAAATAATTGTAAAATAAAATAATCAAATGAAATATGATGTAAAATATAATACAACATAACTAGAAATAAAGTAACCAAATTAAATAGGATTAAAATGCTAAGAGTGAAAATAAAAAAGCATATTTAAATATTATTAAAACATACGCATTTACAGTATAACACCTAACCATTTGAGTAAAAATACATTACAAAATAATTAAAAAATAAACAAAGTAAATAACAATAAAAATGATTTTGTAAGATAAAATAATCAAATGAAATATGATGTAAAATATAAAAAAACAATTAGAAATAAAGTTACCAAATTAAATAGGATTAAAATGCTAATAGTAAAAATAAAAAAGCATATTTAAATATTAAAACTTATGCATTTACAGTAAAACACCTAACCGTTTGAGCAAAAATATATTACAAAATAATTAAAAAATAAACAAAGTAAATAATAAAAATAATTTTGTAGAGTAATCAAATGAAAATATGATGTAAAATATAATAAACATAATTAGAAATAAAGTTACCAAATTAAATAGGATTAAAATGCTAAGGGTAAAAATAAAATAACATATTCAAATATTATTAAAATATAAGCATTTACAGTAAAACACTTAACTGTTTGAGTAAAAATATATTACAAAATAATTAAAAAATAAACAAAGTAAATATCTATACAAATAATTTTTGTAAAATAAAATAATCAAATGAAATATGATGTAAAATATAATAAAACATTTAGAAATGAAGTTACCAAATTAAATAGGATTAAAATGCTAAGAGTAAAAATAAAATAGCATATTTAAATATTATTAAAACATACACATTTACAGTAAAACACCTAACCATTTGAGTAAAAATATATTACAAAATAATAAAAAAATAATCAAATTAAATATCAATAAAAATGATTTTTTAAAATAAAATAATCAAATGAAATATGATGGTAAATATAAGACAACATAATGAGAAATAAAGTTACCAAATTAAATAGAATTAAAATGCTAAGAGTAAAAATAAAATAGCATATTTAAATATTAAAACATACACATTTACAGTAAAACACCTAACCGTTTGAGTAAAAATGTATTACAAAATAATTAAAAAATAAACAAATTAAATATCAATAAAAATAATTTGGTAAAATAAAATAATACAAATTAACTAGTATGGAAAATATAAGACAACAAAATTAGAAATAAAGTTACCAAATTAAATAGGATTATAATGCTAAGAGTAAAAATAAAATAGAATATTTAAATATTATTAAAACAAACGCATTTACAGTAAAACACCTAACCGTTTGAGTAAAAATGTATTAAAAAATAATTCAAAAATAAACAAATTAAATATCAATAAAAATGATTTTGTAAAATAAAATAATCAAATGAAATATGATGGAAAATATAATACAACATAAATAGAAATAAAGTTACCAAATTAAATAGGATTAAAATGCTAAGAGTAAAAAAAAAAAAGCATATTTAATTATTAAAACATACGCATTTACAGTTAAACACCTAACCGTTTCGGTAAAAATATATTACAAAATAAAAAAATAAACAAAGTAAATATCAATAAAAATAATTTTCTAAAATAAAATAATCAAATGAAAATATGATGTAAAATACAACATAATTAGAAATAAAGTTACCAAATTAAATAGGATTAAAATGCTAAGAGTAAAAATAAAATAACATATTTAAATATTATTAAAACATACGCATTTACAGTAAAACACCTAACCGTTTGAGTAAAAATATATTACAAAATAATTAAAAAATAAACAAAGTCAATATCAATAAAAATTATTTTTGTAAAATAAAATAATCAAATGAAATATGATGAAAAATATAAGACAACATAATTAGAAATAAAGTTACCAAATTAAATAGGATTAAAATGCTGAGTAAAAAAAAAATAGCATATTTAAATATTATTAAAACATATGCATTTACAGTAAAAAACCTAACCATTTGAGTAAAAATGTATTAAAAAATAATAAAAAAATAAACAAATTAAATATCAATAACAATGATTTTGTAAAATAAAATAATCAAATATGATGGAAAATATAAAACAACAAATAGAAATAAAGTTACCAAATTAAATAGGATTAAAATGCTAAGAGTAAAAATACATTAGCATATTTAAATATTATTAAAACATATGCATTTACAGAAAAAAACCTAACCGTTTGAGTAAAAATATATTACAAAATAATAAAAAAATAAACAAAGTAAATATCAATAAAAATAATTTTCTAAAATAAAATAATCAAATGAAATTATGATGTAAAATACAACATTATTAGAAATAAAGTTACCAAATTAAATAGGATTAAAATGCTAAGAGTAAAAATAAAAAAGGATATTTAAATATTAAAACATACGCATTTACAGTAAAACACCTAACCGTTTGAGTAAAAATATATTACAAAAAAATAAAAAAATAAACAAAGTAAATATCAATAAAAATAATTTTGTAAAATAAAATTATACAAATGAACTAGGATGGAAAATATAAGACAACAAAATTAGAAATAAAGTTAACAAATTAAGTAGGATTAAAATGCTAAGAGTAAAAATAAAATAACATTCAAATTATTAAAACATACGCAAACAAACACCTAATCGTTTGAGTAAAAATATATTACAAAATAATAAAAAAATAAACAAATAATTAAAAATCATTTTAAATTGAGGTTATTTAAATGTCACAATAGATGAATATATCAAATAACAACATTATGATAGCAAAATGTACAATAATAATTAAAATTGTTCTTTCAGTGATTACCCAAATATTGGTAGGGAAATATACACGCTCATTCTGTTACGTAACAACAAATGTTGTGTTATTCATGTGCGAGTTGTTGCGATTCATGCTGATGAAAAGTGCGTGGGCGATTGTTTGTGAGTTGCAGACATTGAAGCGCATCCAGTCAGTGTGTCAGCGAAGTGAATCACGTTCTTTGTGGACAAACAATCCCGAGTAGTGAGTCTGTGCGGCGCCAGCGTGAGAAATAAAGACAACAAATGGCAGAGCGAGCAGAAGAGCTACCTTGAGATAGTGGATACTTAATTGGCAGGCCTACGGAGGAGAAAAGAGACTCGCTCGTGAGTTGACTAAGTTCAGGGTTGAGTTGACATCGTGCACTTTGTCGTCACTGCCGCTGGCGACTGAGAGTCCGAAGGCAGGTTTTGTCATATTTGACTGCGTCTCACTCTAGTTTCCAGGGCAACCGCGCGGTTGTTTGAAGGTGCGAGCCTTGGAGGCTGAGCATCATATGTGGGAGAAAGCGATGATTAAAAACAACACCAGGCTGTGTTTGGGGACGTTAACATTTACACTCTTCTATTAAAGCGCCTCGCTGCAAACATGAAGATGGCTTTAATAATAACAATGCTCACACACGCCTTCCTTGATGCACTTTCAAGTACACTATATTGCCAAAAGTACCTGCCTTGACTCACATTAATAATAAATATGTTCCTACCTGCTACCTTTGTCCGGAGAAGTCCGATTGCATCCCGGGAGAACAATCCTCGCAGTAAGTTGCGAAACCCCCCCCGTTATGACACCATTTTGATCATTTTCTTAAGACCAATGCAATGTAGACATGAAGTTATATCAAAGGTGGATGTCAGCTTTTTGTTATAAGTGACTAACCATATAAATGTTATTTTTAGTGCTTCTCTGTTATTGATGTTGTTTGTTTCTTGTTTAACTGTGTTTCTAGAAATGAACAGCCACACTTTAGACCAGGGGTCACCAACGCGGTGCCCGCGGGCACCAGGTAGCCCGTAAGGACCAGATGAGTAGCCCGCTGGCTTGTTCTAAAAATAGCTCAAATAGCAGCACTTACCAGTGAGCTGCCTCTATTTTTTAAATTCTATTTATTTACTAGCAAGCTGGTCTCGCTTTGCCCGACATTTTTTAATTCTAAGAGAGACAAAACTCAAATAGAATTTGAAAATCCAAGAAAATATTTTAAAGACTTGGTCTTCACTTGTTTAAATAAGTTCATTGATTTTTTTTACTTTACTTCTTATAACTTTCAGAAAGACAATTTTAGAGAAAAAATACAACCTTAAAAATGATTTTAGGATTTTTAAACACATACCGGTATACCTTTTTACCTTTTAAATTCCTTCCTCTTCCTGACAATTTAAATCAATGTTCAAGTACATTTATTTTTTTTATTGTAAAGAATAATAAATACATTTGAATTTAATTCTTCATTTTAGCTTCTGTTTTTTCGACAAAGAATATTTGTGAAATATTTCTTCAAACTTATTATGATTAAAATTCAAAAAAATTATTCTGGCAAATCTAGAAAATCTGTAGAATCAAATTTAAATCTTATTTCAAAGTCCTTTGAATTTCTTTTAAAAATTTTGTTCTGGAAAATCTAGAAGAAATAATGATTTGTCTTTGTTAGAAATATAGCTTGGTCCAATTTGTTATATATTCTAACAAAGTGCGGATTGGATTTTAACCTATTTAAAACATGTCATCAAAATTCTAAAATTAATCTTAATCAGGAAAAATTACTAATGATGTTCCATAAATTGTTTTTTTAATTTTTTCAAAAAGATTTGAATTAGCTAGTTTTTCTCTTGTTTTTTTCGGTTGAATTTTGAATTTTAAAGAGTCGAAATTGATAATAAACTATGTTTCAAAATTTAATTGTCATTTTTTTCGTGTTTTCTCCTCTTTTAAACCATTCAATTAAGTGTAAATATCATTAATTATTAATAATAACATAGAGTTAAAGGTAAATTGAGCAAATTGGCTATTTCTGGCAATTTATTTAAGTGTGTATCAAACTGGTAGCCCTTCACATTAATCACTACCCAAGAAGTAGCTCTTGCTTTCAAAAAGGTTGGTGACCCCTGATTTAGACACACTTGCTGGCCACAAACGTTAGGGAACATGACATTATTTGATCCAGCTCTTGTTTTGAATCTCACTCCATTAGATGCAGGTGTTGGTGTAAGTTTGTCCAAGTCTGAGTGAACAATTATGTTGCTCTCCTAACCTCAAACTTCTGCCGGAGCTCCAGGTCGATGTCGTCCACCTCTGGGATGGGCACGTTGTAGTACTCGCCCTCTTCTTGGTTCAGTAATTTGTACCTGAGAAGAAAAGACACAATCACACCAAATCAAGCTAAAATCTTTGAATTGTTTTCTATTCTTATTTCCTACATTTTTTATCTAAATCACAATTCATTTGATTTTATTCTGGTTGTCTTGCTGTTCATTTTGTATTTATCCAGCATTTTATTTTGTATAAAATGATGCATCTTCTAATGTAAACCTGACAAACACATGATTTTGTATTGTACCTACTCCATGGTGTTGTACATCTGGGCTATCAAAATAACAAGTTAACTCATGTGATTAATCACAAAAAAGGATCACATTAAAGGCCTACTGAAAGCCACTACTAGCGACCACGCAGTCTGATAGTTTATATATCAATGATGAAATCTTAACATTGCAACACATGCCAATACGGCCGGGTTAACTTATAAAGTGACATTTAAAATTTCCCGGGAAATATCCGGCTGAAACGTCGCGGTATGATGACGTATGCGTGTGACGTAGTCAGAGTAACGGAAGTTATGGTACCCCGTAGAATCCTATACAAAAAGCTCTGTTTTCATTTCATAATTCCACAGTATTCTGGACATCTTTTGCAATTTGTTTAATGAACAATGAAGGCTGCAAAGAAGACAGTTGTAGGTGGGATCGGTGTATTAGCAGCGGACTACAGCAACACAACCAGGAAGACTTTGTTGGAGAGCAGACGCGCTAGCCGACGACCTCACCTTGACTTCTACGTCTCCGGGCCGCCAAACGCATCGGGTGAAGTCCTTCGTCCTTCCGCTGGAACGCAGGTGAGCACGGGTGTTGATGAGCAGATGAGGGCTGGCTGGCGTAGGTGGAGAGCTAATGTTTTTAGCATAGCTCTGTGCGGTCCGGTTGCTAAGTTGCTAAGTTAGCTTCAATGGCGTCGTTAGCACAGCATTGTTAACCTTCGCCAGCCTGGAAAGCATTAACCGTGTATTTACATGTCTACGGTTTAATAGTATTGTTGATTTTCTATCTATCCTTCCAGTCAGGGGTTTATTTTTTTTGTTTCTATATGCAGTTAAAGCACGATGCTATCACGTTAGCTCGTAGCTAAAGCGTTTCGCCGATGTATTGTCGTGGAGATAAAAGGCACTGAATGTCCATTTCGCGTTCTCGACTCTCATTTTCAAGAGGATATAGTATCCCAGGTGGTTTAAAATACAAATCCGTGATCCACAATAGAAAAAGGAGAGAGTACATAGTTCTGTGAGGTCCGGTTGCTAAGTTAGCCTTAGCGTCGTTAGCAACAGCATAGTTAAGCCTTACCAGGCTGAGAATTTTTAACCGTGTAGTTACATGTACATGGTTTAATAGTATTGTTGATCTTCTGTCTATCCTTCCAGTCAGGGGTTTATTTATTTTGTTTCTATCTTCATTTGAAAACGATGCTAACACGTTAGCTCAGTAGCTAAGTGTGTCACCGATGTATTGTCGTGGAGATAAAAGTCACTGTGAATATCCATTTCGCGTTCTCGACTCTCATTTTCAAGAGGATATAGTATCCGAGGTGGTTTAAAATACAAATCCGTGATCCACAATAGAAAAAGGAGAGAGTGTGGAATCCAATGAGCCAGCTTGTACCTAAGTTACGGTCAGAGCGAAAAAAATACGTCCATCACTGCCTCTCAAGTCCTTCACTGTAACGTTCCTCATCTACGAATCTTTCATCCTCGCTCAAATTAATGGGGTAATCGTCACTTTCTCGGTCCGAATCTCTCTCGCTCCATTGTAAACAACGTGGAATTGTGAGGAATACTAGCTCCTGTGACGTCACGCTACTTCCGCTACAGGCAAGGCTTTTTTTATCAGCGAGCAAAAGTTGCGAACTTTATCGTCTATTTTCTCTACTAAATCCTTTCAGCAAAAATATGGCAATATCGCGAAATGATCAAGTATGACACATAGAATGGATCTGCTATTCCCGTTTAAATAAAAAAAAAAATTTTCAGTAGGCCTTTAATTATTTATAGACATATAGATTGATCACGAAATGAATTTAGTTACTCAAGCTTATCCGTGAATGGCTATGCTTGGTATATTGTCATGATCCGTGGTCCGGATCATGTTTTGCTTAGTTACGTTCTGTTATTTATGGACTTCATTAGTTCCTGTTTGCGCTTCCTTGTTTATTTTGTCACCATGGCGACTCATTAGTTTCACCTGCCTCATTTGTTTGGATCACACCTGTCGCTAATCATGAGATTATTATTTACCGTAATTTCCGGACTATAAGCCGCTACTTTTTCCCCTCGTTCTGGTCCCTGCGGCTTATACAAGGGTGCGGCTTATTTACGGCCGGTTCTTCTCCGACACCGACGAAGAGGATTTGGGTGGTTTTAGTACGCAGGAGGAAGACGATGACACAATGATTAAAGACTGACTTTTCATATACCGGCAGGCTGGTTATTTTGATAACGTACAGGCGAGCACTTTGTATTACTTTGCAGCGTTGTATTATTTGTACTCTGCACGAATGCTGTTCGCCATGTCAAAGATGTGAAAGTTTGATTGAATGATTGAAAGATTTATTGTTAATAAACGGGACGCTTTGCGTTCCCAAACAGTCATCTCTGTCCCGACAATCCCCTCCGGGGTAGCAGGAACCCCTATATACTACACTAATTACACATCAAAACCCTGCGGCTTATAGTCGGGTGCGGCTTATATATGGAGCAATCTGTATTTTCCCCTAAATTTAGCTGGTGCGGCTTATAGTCCGGAAATTACGGTAAGCCGGTCTTTGTCAGTTAGTCTGCCTGGCGACTTTTGTTTATTCATGCCACAGTTCGCGAGCTTTTGTTTCATGTCCATAGTTCACGCTAAGTGTTAGTTTTTGTTTCCTTCGCTTAGTTGTGCCTTTTACGCCTTTTGTTTGTCCCTCTTTGAAAGTCAAGATTAAATCATGTTCCTACCTTCAAGCCTTGCATCCCGGGAGAACAAATCTCGCAGTAAGCTGGGAAAAACCCTGCGTCCTGACAGTATATGATTAGTGATCAGGTTAATGCTGACTCCTTCTTAGGCTGCCCACTAGACAGCATCTACAGTCGCAGTCAAAAGTTTACATACACTTGTAAAGAACATCATGTCATGGCTGTCTTGAGTTTCCAATCATTTCTACAACTCTTATTAATTTGTGATGTAGTGATTGGAGCACATACTTGTTGGTCACAAAAAAAACATTCATGAAGTTTGCTTCTTTTATGAATTTATTATGGCTCTACTGAAAATGTGAGGGTCAAAAGTATACATACAGCAATGTTAATATTTGCTTACATGTCCCTTGGCAAGTTGACCTGCAATAAGGCGCTTTTGGTAGCCATCCACAAGCTTCTGCTGGAATTTTTGACCACTCCTCTTGACAAAATTGGTGCAGTTCAGCTAAATGTGTTGCTTTTCTGACATGGACTTGTTTCTTCAGCATTGTCCACACGTTTAAGTCCGGACTTTGGGAAGGCCATTCTAAAACCTTCATTCTAGCCTGATTTAGCCATTCCTTTACCACTTTTGAGGTGTGTTTGGGGTCATTGTCCACAGTGCAGGACGGAGCTCATTTCTACCCACACACCAATGTAACTACTGTAACTACTCCTTTTTTTCTTGGTGTGTAAAATGTTTGCTCAGTGCACAATATAGGTGTCACGATAATGTTTTAGTTGTATCATTTGTATGAGACAATCATTTAGTTTGCAATATGTGCATGGTATTATTTTTATAACTAATTTCTTGTATTTTTAAAAATGTTTTTTATCACGTTCTACTTTTTATCTGTATGTACACTACCGTTCAAAAGTTTGGGGTCACATTGAAATGTCCTTATTTTTGAAGGAAAAGCACTGTACTTTTCAATGAAGATAACTTTAAACTAGTCTTAACTTTAAAGAAATACACTCTATACATTGCTAATGTGGTAAATGACTATTCTAGCTGCAAATGTCTGCTTTTTGGTGCAATATCTACATAGGTGTATAGAGGCCCGTTTCCAGCAACTATCACTCCAGTGTTCTAATGGTACAATGTGTTTGCTCATTGGCTCAGAAGGCTAATTGATGATTAGAAAACCCTTGTGCAATCATGTTCACACATCTGAAAACAGAAGCTACAAAACGGACCTTCCTTTGAGCAGATTGAGTTTCTGGAGCATCACATTTGTGGGGTCCACTAAACGCTCAAAATGGCCAGAAAAAGAGAACTTTCATCTGAAACTCGACAGTCTATTCTTGTTCTTAGAAATGAAGGCTATTCCACAAAATTGTTTGGGTGACCCCAAACTTTTGAACGGTAGTATATATATGCACTGCACACAAAAAATTCCCCCATTGTGGGATAAATAAAGTGTTAGAATAATTGTAAGTTATCACAAAAAACTTTGTGTTGAAATGAGTTCCTAGCAAGAAGACAAAAGCTGTCTTTGAAAGCTACCAAGAAGAAGGCTCGTAAAACTCCACTGGGTAAGGGGGAGAGCCACATGAAGAGTTTTAGGTTTTCTCTCATGTATGGTAATCAACAGAAGCAAGTTGTTCTAACCCAAAGACTTCAGAGCGGAGAGATGACAGGATCTGCCCAATTTCCAGACAAACTCTTTTTGGAGTATTTTACGAACTCTCTTTGAACTATTTTATGAACTCTTTTTGAACTGACCTTTTCTGTGAATTGTTAAAGGCCTACTGAAAGCCACTACTAGCGACCACGCAGTCTGATAGTTTATATATCAATGATGAAATCTTAACATTGCAACACATGCCAATACGGCCGGGTTAACTTATAAAGTGACATTTTAAATTTCCCGCCACACTTCCGGTTGAAAAAGCCTTCGAAGGATGACGTATGCGCGTGACGTAGCCCGGGGAACAGAGGTATGCCTTCTCCATTGAATACAATACAAAAAAGCTCTGTTTTCATTTCATAATTCCACAGTATTCTGGACATCTGTGTTGGTGAATCTTTTGCAATTTGTTTAATGAACAATGGAGGCTGCAAAGAAGAACGTTGTAGGTGGCTGTAGCAACACTGTAGCAGACGCCTAGCCGATGCTAGCAGACCCACCGCACGGATGATCGGGTGAAGTCCTTCGTCGCGCCGTCAATCGCTGGAACGCAGGTGAGCACGGGTGTTGCTGAGCAAAGCAGATGAGGGCTGGCTGGCGTAGGTGGAGCGCTAATGTTTTTATCATAGCTCTGTGAGCTCCGGTTGCTAAGTTAGCCTTAGCGTCGTTAGCAACAGCATTGTTAAGCTTTGTTAGGCTGAGATCTATTAACCGTGTAGTTAATAGTATTGTCGATATTCTGTCTATCCTTCCAGTCAGGGGTTTATTTATTTTGTTTCTATCTGCATTTGAGACAGATGCTATCACGTTAGCTCATGCTAAAGATGCTAAAGAGCTTCGTCGATGTATTGTCGTGGAGATAAAAGTCACTTTAAATGTCCATTTCGCGTTCTCGACTCTCATTTTCAAGAGGATATAGTATCCGAGGTGATTTAAAACACAAATCCGTGATCCACAATAGAAAAAGGAGAGAGTGTGGAATCCAATGAGCCAGCTTGTACCTAAGTTACGGTCAGAGCGAAAAAAAACATGTATTTCACTGCATTCTAGTCCGTCACTCTAACGTTCCTCATCCACAAATCTTTCATCCTCACTCAAATTAATGGGGTAATCGTCACTTTCACGGTCCGAATAGCTCTAGCTGTGTTGAAAACAACAGGAAAATATGAGGGAGTGAACAACCGACAACGTCACGCTACTTCCGGTAGGGGCAAGGTTTTTTTTTTAATCAGAGACCAAAAGTTGCGAACTTTATCGACGTTGTTCTATACTAAATATACTAGCAAAAATATGGCAATATCGCAAAATGATCAAGTATGACACATAGAATGGATCTGCTATCCCAGCTTAAATAAAAAAAAATCATTTCAGTAGGCTTTAACGACCTTTTCTGTGGACTTTTTGCGGAAACAAAGGTGGCCATGTGGTCGGGGAGGGTCCAAAAAAAAAAAGGAGACGGCATGCAATCTTTTGGCAGAGCGTGCTGGAGACTGTACGGTGTGTCCGGGCGTGTCTCCTCAATTGAGTCCAAATTGAACTCTGTCTCCGTTTAATTCTTTGCCTCTTGTCTTGTTTAATAAATGTCATCAGTGTTTGAACCTGACACAAAGTCTGTCCTACTGTCACCATTTTTCTAAATCCAGTATGGCGATGAGTGGAGTAAATATTAGCAGTTCACTTGCCTTATTTCACGTGACTTAAAAGAAGTGAGACGACTGACCATCCGCACGTGTGAGCCTTCATCAGCTCGGACACTCCAAACGACATGGAGCCCATGAAGTCGTTTCTGGTCGTGCGGTCCCAGTCCCAAATCTCGATGGACAGACGGCGGTCCTTGTCGGATACCTTGAGCTTACTGCGAGAGCCCGCACACACAAATACAGAGGAGAAGTATTGATGCACTAAAAAGCAAAGTGTTGTTCATCAACCACAATCTGTAATTGGGTCAGGACTCACAAGGTGAAGGACTCGTTCCAGCATGGGTTCAAGGACGAACGGATGGTCCTGGTCTTCTGTTTGGTCTCGTTTTTGGGGTCTGGGATGAGCTTAAGTTTAACATATGGGTCTGATAACCCATTGGGGTCCATAGGGATCAGGTTTCGAGCTTCTCCCACTAGAAGAGGAGATAAAAAAATGAATGTTTTTTTTTGAGTGGTGAGGCGCAAACTGCTCAGCCTGCATTACCACCACTGATGAGTTATACAAATATTGGTGTATTTTTAATACCAACGTGTGCATTATCAAGATTTTGTTCCAAAATTACTATTATTTGTTCATTTTTGGCATACAAATACAGTAGATTTGGCGCTATCTATAAACATAAACACATTATGATGGGACTGCCTGTGAGTGTAGCTCGTCATTACAAGTCTGTACAGTAGATGGCAGTGTAACTCTGCTTCTTAACACATCTAACATGCATCTGGTCTACCGGAGAGTAAGAACACATAGCAGGAGGGATCTATATATATATATATATATATATATATAGATTTGATATATATATATATATCTATATATAGATATATATATTATATATATATATATATATATATATATATATATATATATATATATATATATAGAGAGAGAGATATAGATATATATCTATATCTATCTATATCTCTATATATATATATATCTATATCTATATCTATATCTATATATATATATATATATATTATATATATATATATATATTATATATATATCTATATATATATATATATATATATATATATATATATATATATATATATATATATATATATATATATATATATATATATATATATATATATATATATATATATATATATATATATATATATATATTGTTTAACAGTCCGGGGTCTCCGTTGTGGTATTTTAGGCTTCATATTGAACCACACATTTTCAATGGGAGACAGGTCTGGACTACAGGCAGGCCAGTCTAGTACCCGCACTCTTTTACTACGAAGCCACGCTTCTGTAACACGTGGCTTGGCATTGTCTTGCTGAAATAAGCAGGGGCGTCCATGATAACGTTGCTTGGATGGCAACATATGTTGCTCCAAAAGCTGTATGTACCTTTCAGCATTAATGGTGCCTTCACAGATGTGTAAGTTACCCATGTCTTGGGCACTAATACACCCCCATACCATCACACATGCTGCCTTTTACACTTTGCGCCTAGAACAATCCGGATGGTTCTTTTTCTCTTTGGTCCGGAGGACACGACGTCCACAGTTTCCAAAAACAATTTGAAATGTGGACTCGTCAGACCACAGAACACTTTTCCACTTTGCATCAGCCCATCTTAGATGAGCCCGGGCCCAGAAAAATGTTTCTGGGTGTTGTTGATAAATGGCTTTGGTTTTGCATAGTAGAGTTTTAACTTGCACTTACAGATGTAGCGACCAACTGTAGTTACTGACAGTGGTTTTCTGAAGTGTTCCTGAGCCCACGTGGTGATATCCTTTACACACTGATGTCGCTTTTTGATGCAGTACCGCCTGAGGGATCGAAGGACACTGGTATTCAATGCTGGTTTTCAGCCTTGCCGCTTACGTGCAGTGATTTCTCCAGATTCTCTGAACCTTTTGATGATATTACGGAGCGTAGATGGTGAAATCCCTAAATTCATTGCAATAGCTGGTTGAGAAATGTTGTCCTTCAACAATTTGCTCAGGCATTTGTTGACAAAGTGGTGACCCTCGCCCCGTCCTTGTTTGTGAATGACTGAGCATTTCATACCCTTCACTGGCTTCCTGTTCCACTCAGGATGGAATACAAAGTCTCCCTACCAACCCACCAGTGCCTCCATGGAAATGCCCCCCCCCTCCACCTCAAAGAACTGCTCACCCCCAAATCCTCCCCACGACACCTCCGCTCCGGACAGGCTAACCTCCTCCAACCTCCGAGGACAAAGCTCCGAACTATGGGAGACCGAGCTTTCTGCTCCCAGTCTGTGGAACGCTCTCCCTGACCACCTGAGGGCACCACAGACTGTGGCCGCTTTTAAAAAACGCTTAAAAACCCTTCTTTTTAAAAAAAGCCTTTTTTTTTTAAGATGTATGTGTGCTAGTTCTAGCTATTAGTCTGTTCTAGTTGACATTTCTTTTTACTGTTTATTTTACTTGTTGGGGGCAGCTATTTGTGGTTCTAGCATTTTTTTAAAATGCACTGTAGCACTTTTGAGGTTGTTTGTTCAACCCGAAATCTGGAACGCTCTTCCCGACCATCTTAGAGCGCCACAGTCGGTCGACCGTTTTAAGAAGGGACTAAAAACCTACCTTTTTTAGCACAGTTTTTATCTCATTTCTCTGCCTTCTTGTTTTTAAAGGCCTACTGAAAGCCACTACTAGCGACCACGCAGTCTGATAGTTTATATATCAATGATGAAATCTTAACATTATAACACATGCCAATACGGCCGGGTTAACTTATAAAGTGACATTTTAAATTTGCCGCTAAACTTCCGGTTCGAAACGCCTCTGAGGATGACGTATGCGTGTGACGTAGACCGGGGAACACGGGTATGCCTTCCACATTGAAGCCAATACGAAAAAGCTCTGTTTTCATTTCATAATTCCACAGTATTCTGGACATCTGTGTTCGTGAATCTGTTGCAATCATGTTCATTGCATTATGGAGAAGGAAGCTGAGCAAGCAAAGAAGAAAGTTGTCGGTGCGAAATGGACGTATTTTTCGAACGTAGTCAGCAACAACAGTACACAGCCGGCGCTTCTTTGTTTACATTCCCGTAAGATGCAGTCAAGATGGAAGAACTCGGATAACAGAGACTCTAACCAGGAGGACTTTTGACTTCGATACACAGACGCCTGTAGAGAACTGGGACAACACAGACTCTTACCAGGATTACTTTGATTTGGATGACAAAGACGCAGACGTGCTACTGTGAGTATGCAGCTTTGGCTTCCAAACATTTGATCGCTTGACCGTATGTGCGCAACTTTTTTTTGCGTATGTACGTAACTTTTTTAAAATATATAAGCTTTATGAACCTTGGGTTAGGTGAACGGTCTTTTGGGCTGAGTGATTGTGTGTGTTGATCAGGTGTTTGAATTGTATTGGCGTGTTCTATGGAGCTAGGAGCTAGCAGAGGAGCTAGGAGCTAGCATAACAAACACGTAGGTGTTTTTATGCAGGATTAATTTGTGGCATATTAAATATAAGCCTGGTTGTGTTGTGGCTAATAGAGTATATATATGTCTTGTGTTTATTTACTGTTGTAGTCATTCCCAGCTGAATATCAGGTCACCCCCGGCTCTCACAGCATCTTCCCTATCTGAATAGCTTCCACTCCCCACTAGTCCTTCACTTGCACTTTACTCATCCACAAATCTTTCATCCTCGCTCAAATTAATGGGGAAATTGTCGCTTTCTCGGTCCGAATCTCTCTCACTTCATGCGGCCATCATTGTAAACAATAGGGAACTTTGCGTATATGTTCAACTGACTACGTCACGCTACTTCCGGTAGGGGCAAGCCTTTTTTTTATCAGATACCAAAAGTTGCAATCTTTATCGTCGTTGTTCTATACTAAATCCTTTCAGCAAAAATATGGCAATATCGCGAAATGATCAAGTATGACACATAGAATAGATCTGCTATCCCCGTTTAAATAAAAAAAAATCATTTCAGTAGGCCTTTAAATACACTGCTTAATTGCCTATCTGTTTTATCCAGTGATTTCATGCTTTTATTTCAATTTTTTATCTATGTTTCTATTTTATCTAGTGTTTTTCATGTTTTCATTTATATTTTAATTTTCTATTATATATTCTAACTTTCTATTTTATTTTTTTTAATACTTTGTAGCACTTTGAGATTTTAACAAATGTAAAATGCTTTTACAAATGTAATTCATTATTATTATTATTATTAAAGTGCTTTTACCAATAAAATCTATTATTATTATTATTATTGCACGCACAAGCGTCATGGGAAATTATTATTGTTGTGGCTTGTGCAGCCCTTTGAGACACTCGTGATTTAGGGCTATCTAAATAAACATTGATTGATTGATGCAAAGTAGATGAGATATGTAATTATCATACCACCGCTGTTGAGTTTACGTTATGTATTTAAAGGGATGATAACGCAGATGTAAGCTATCAAATATTCTTGAAAAGTCCAAAAAATAAATTTGAAAGTACAGCCCTTTAAGATGCAAAGAAGTACACTGCAAAAAGTCAGTGTTCAAAAACAAGAAAAAAAAATACAAAAATGAGGGGTATTTTACTTGAACTAAGCAAAATTATCTGCCAATAGAACAAGAACATTTGGCTTGTCAAGACTTTCCAAAACAAGTAAAATGAGCTAACCTCAATGAACCCAAAAATACCTTAAAATAAGTATATTCTCACTAATAACAAGTGCACTTTTCTTGGTAGAAAAAAATAATATGAGACCGTTTTGCTCAATATGTTGAAAAATATTCTTAAATGAAGTAAATGCTAGTGCCATTATCTTGACATAATGATATGCGCTCGGCATTACATTTCTTGAAACCAGCAAACTTATACTAAAAACTAATTTATTGTTCTTAATGGAAAGGCAACAAGGCAAGCGCTTGTTACTCTCGGGGTCTCCTAGCCGCTCAGGCTAATCATATTGTCTAAAAATGCATTTTTCCATGGATAACATGACATCATCGCGCCAAGTGCGTGCTCTTTCAGTCAATTAGTGCGCATATATACAGCCCGTTGTTATTTTGAAAAATTTACCTGAATGTGCATGAACTATTTCTGTTCAAAATTGTTTGAAATGTCACATGTTAAATGTTTAAATATTAACTGTCAGTTTTCTGTACTGTGCCAACTGTACTACTATATGAGTGCGTGTTTTCTATTGTTTCATTGAAAATAAAACAGCAAAGTCCATTTGGCTGTCATCTGTTTTAATTATGAGACACAATTGTGTCAAAGTCAGGATTGTGGCATAGGCCGTATAGGCAAATGCTAAGGGCGCCGTCCATCAGGGGGCGCCACGCCAGTGCCACAAATGTTGGAGAAAAAAAAAAGAAAAAAGTTGGTACTATTATTTCTAAATACAAAAAATAATCCCACGTTAATTAAAATGCAAAGTAAAGCCTATTTAAAAGAAATATTATTTGTTACAACATTACGCCCCCCCATCCCTCCGCACGGTGTGCCCCCTCCCTTCCCGTATCATGACTCTTTTTGGACGTCACCACATGAAAAAATCAACACAAGATGTCAAAACGGCCAAAACTGTCAGGTGCCCAGGGAAGAGAAAAGAAGAGGAGGAGAAACGAGAAAAAGACAGAGGTAGCCCGTTAGCCTACATGAAATTATTTCTCTGTAACAGAATGTGATAGTAACCTGGCTTTTTAGCATTAAGCTAATGTTACATGATTCGGCAATTGCTAATCAATAAATAGCTAGTTCTGTTTTAACGTCGGGTTAATATTGTGGAGGGGGCTAAATTGTTATGGAAAATAATAATGTAACGTTAGGTAATTACTAGGGATGTCCGATAATGGCTTTTTGACGATATCCGATATTCCGATATTGTCCAACTCTTTAATTACCGATATCAACCTATACCGATATCAACCGATATATGCAGTCGTGGAATTAACACATTATTATGCCTAATTTGGACAACCAGGTATGGTGAAGATAAGGTACTTTTTAAAAAAATTTGTAAAATAAGATAAATAAATTAAAAACATTTTCTTGAATAAAAAAGAAAGTACAACAATATAAAAACAGTTACATAGAAACTAGTAATGAATGAAAATGAGTAAAGCTAACTGTTAAAGGTTAGTACTATTAGTGGAGCAGCAGCACGCACAATCATGTGTGCTTACGGACTGTATCCCTTGCAGACTGTATTGATATATATTGATATATAATGTAGGAAGCAGAATATTAATAACAGAAAGAAACAACCCTTTTGTGTGAATGAGTGTAAATGGGGGAGGGAGGTTTCTTGGGTTGGTGCACTAATTGTAAGTGTATCTTGTGTTTTTTATGTTGATTTAATAAACAAAAAACAAAACAAAAAAAAAACAAAACAAAAAAAAAACCTGATACCGATAATTTCCGATATTACATTTTAACGCATATATCGGCATATACATCTCTAGTAATTACAGTACTCCCATCTTACATTCCTCGAGGACATTTGTATTGGATCTTTTAAGCAGGTGTTTTTGTTGACATTGTTATTGCCTTCTGGTTAGCTAATGTTTGCCCTGCAGGTAATAGTCACTTTTCCACCCCTTTATATATTAGGCATAGTTGTAAGCCTAGTTGTTAAAGTGCACATCATTAATGTTAATTAAGCAATATCACATGAGAGGGAATGTTGTTTTTTTTAATTTGAGCACTGCTGTGATTCGGTTAAAGATAATCATAACATAACATTCTCATAAAATATGTTAATTTGCTTTCTTTAAGTAAAAAAAAAAGGTCAAAGACAAAGCTATTCGGTTTCTTGTGAGTATATACACTTCACTGCCGATGTGGGGGGGCGCCACCTAAAATATTGCCTAGGGCACCAGATTGATTATGGAAAATAATAATGTAACGTGACGCTTGTGAGTGTTGATGACACAGCTTTGCAACAGTTGATATTCTAGTTTCAAGCATGTTTTACTCAATATAGGTCATAACATCTCAGCAACAAGCTGTAATATCTTACTGACATCATTTAGGATCAAAACACTTAAAACAAGTAAAACACTCTAACATAAAATCTGCATAGCGAGAAGAATTATCTTGTCAGACAGAAAATAAGCAAATATCACCCTTATTTCAGATATTTCATCTTACTTATATTTCACTTTTTGCAGTGTACAGAGCAATATGTGGACAAAAACGTGGACGGCATGTAATGGCTGATGAGAGCAGGCGCCACATACGCCGCTAACAGGTGCTGAGAAGCAGAACACATGTTACAAAAGGCTGGGAGTCGGCGGCGCGAGTCACTGCCACTCTGAGTGGGTGTCGGGACCGTGCATTTGTCCAAAAAACCCCCAAGTAAACACACAAACAACCTACTAAAAATGAGGTGTCACAACCTAAACGGCGTGCGCTGACATGCGTAATAGTCCTCTCGGGAGCAACAATATGTGTGACATTTCCCCGTGTCATAACTGACAAATGGGAGAGGAAAGAGTGCTGTTACGTAGCAACAGCAATGGGATGGAGAGGTGGGCCATGTCACCATGGCGACAATATCTACAGTAAATGGCCAGTCCAAGTTGCCTTGAATGCACACTGGAAGAATGAACATCTACTTCCTATACAATACAAACACCTCATATTTTCCACGTTTATATATAAATAGTGGACACACAAAGCTGGTAATGGATTGAATATAATCACATTATTACAATTGCAACTATCGCCTATTCTCTTTCCATTACACAGGGTTGTCCAAAGTAGGGCCAAGGGGCCATTTGCAGCCCACAGCTTGTTTTTTATCAGCCCACATCATCTAGACCAGGGGTCACCAACCTTTTTGAAAGCAAGAGCTACTTCTTGGGTAGTGATTAATGCGAAGGGCTACCAGTTTGATACACACTTAAATAAATTGCCAGAAATAGCCAATTTGCTCAATTTACCTTTAACTCTATGTTATAACTAATAATTAATGATATTTACACTTAATTGAACGGTTTAAAAGAGGAGAAAACACGAAAAAAATTACAATTAAATTTTGAAACAGTTTATCTTCAATTTCGACTCTTTAAAATTCAAAATTCAACCGAAAAAAAGAAGAGAAAAACTTAAAAAAAGAATTTATGGAACATCATTAGTAATTTTTCCTGATTAAGATTAATTGATGACATGTTTTAAATAGGTTAAAATCCAATCTACACTTTGTTAGAATATATAACAAATTGGACCAAGCTATATTTCTAACAAAGACAAATCATTATTTCTTCTAGATTTTCCAGAACAAAATTTTTAAAAGAAATTCAAAAGACTTTGAAATATGATTTAAATTTGATTCTACAGATTTTCTAGATTTGCCAGAATATTTTTTTTGAATTTTAATCATAATAAGTTTGAAGAAATATTTTACAAATATTCTTCGTCGAAAAAACAGAAGCTAAAATGAAGAATTAAATTAAAATGTATTTATTATTCTTTACATAAAAAAAATAAATTTACTTGAACATTGATTTAAATTGTCAGGAAAGAAGAGGAAGGAATTTAAAAGGTAAAAAGGTATATGTGTTTAAATCTCTTAAAATCATTTTTAAGGTTGTATTTTTTCTCTAAATTTGTCTTTCCGAAAGTTATAAGAAGCAAAGTAAAAAAAATAATGAATTTATTTAAACAAGTGAAGACCAAGTCTTTAAAATATTTTCTTGGATTTTCAAATTCTATTTGAGTTTTGTCTCTCTTAGAATTAAAAATGTCGGGCAAAGCGAGACCAGCTTTGCCCGACAAAAATAAAATTTAAAAAATAGAGGCAGCTCACTGGTAAGTGCTGCTATTTGAGCTATTTTTAAAACAGGCCGGCGGGCTGTCACCACGTTGGTGACCCCTGATCTAGAAAATATAATTAATTATGAAGGACAATAACGGACACGCACAAAATTCAAGTGTTTCAATGAAACCAAAATGGCCAACTGCTTGTGCATCTTACAGTATACAGTAGTGCAGGGGTCACCAACGCGGTGCCCGCGGGCACCAGGTAGCCCGTAAGGACCAGATGAGTAGCCCGCTGGCCTGTTCTAAAAATAGCTCAAATAGCAGCACTTACCAGTGAGCTGCCTCTATTTTTTTAATTCTATTTATTTACTAGCAAGCTGGTCTCGCTTTGCCCGACATTTTTAATTCTAAGAGAGACAAAACTCAAATAGAATTTGAAAATCCAAGAAAATATTTTAAAGACTTGGTCTTCACTTGTTTAAATAAATTCATTAATTTCTTTACTTTGCTTCTTATAACTTTCAGAAAGACAATTTTAGAGAAAAAATACAACCTTAAAAATGATTTTAGGATTTTTAAACACATATACATTTTTACCTTTTAAATTCCTTCCTCTTCTTTCCTGACAATTTAAATCGATGTTCAAGTAAATTTATTTATTTTATTGTAAAGAATAATAAATACATTTTAATTTAATTCTTAATTTTAGCTTCTGTTTTTTCGACAAAGAATATTTGTGAAATATTTCTTCAAAATTATGATTAAAATTCGAAAAAATTATTCTGTTTCAAGTTTTTATAGTTTATATAAAACTATAAAAACAAATCTAGAAAATCTGTAGAATCAAATTTAAATCTTATTTCAAAGTCTTTTGAATTTCTTTTAAAATTTTTGTTGTGGAAAATCTAGAAGAAATAATGATTTGTCTTTGTTAGAAATATAGCTTGGTCCAATTTGTTATATATTCTAACAAAGTGCAGATTGTATTTTAACCTATTTAAAACATGTCATCAAAATTCTAAAATTAATCTTAATCAGGAAAAATTACTAATGATGTTCCATAAATTATTTTTTTAATTTTTTCAAAAAGATTCGAATTAGCTAGTTTTTCTCTTCTTTTTTTCGGTTGAATTTTGAATTTTAAAGAGTCGAAATTGATAATAAACTATGTTTCAAAATTTAATTGTCATTTTTTTCGTGTTTTCTCCTCTTTTAAACCGTTCAATTAAGTGTAAATATAATTAATTATTAATAATAACAGAGTTAAAGGTAAATTGAGCAATTTGGCTATTTCTGGCAATTTATTTAAGTGTGTATCAAACTGGTAGCCCTTCGCATTAATCACTACCCAAGAAGTAGCTCTTGCTTTCAAAAAGGTTGGTGAGCCCTGGACTAGAAAATATAATTAATTATGAAGGAGAATAACAGACATGCACAAAATTCAAGTGCCCGTGCATCTTAGAGTATACAGTACTTTATAGTATTTGATCAGAATCAGAAATACTTTATTAATCTCCGAGGGGAAATTAAGAATTTCAGCACGATCCCATTCAAGAGCAGACAAACATTACAGGGAGACAGAACAGGATTAAACATTACAGGGAGACAGAACAGGATTAAACATTACAGGGAGACAGAACAGGATTAAACATTACAGGGAGACAGAACAGGATCGTTGACGGGTCTGCCAACTTCCGGCGTCCCTTAGAAAAAAGGTGAGATACTATTACTAACATACTTTAGAGCAGGCCTGGGCAATTATTTTGATTTGAGGGGCCAAATTTAAAGAAAAAAATGTGTCTCAGGGCCGGTATATCTATTTTTATGAACACTAATACAAAACCTGACAATAATGTCTGCAAGTTAAAAACGTTATGACAGACCGCTTTAAAACAGAATTACGGTACATTTTAATTTTTTTTTTTACTGAATGAGACAGCCAGAATGTACATGAAAATAAAAAATGTGGGATTTACAATATTAACTATGAAGGATAAAACACTGAATATTGACAACATATGAACATCACTATACCCCCTCTCCATCCACATATTTTACAGTCAAGAAACACAACAAAAATGCAACAAACACAGTGAAATATGAACATTAAGGGTAAATTAAAAAAAACCTACCTACAATCTGAAATATGTGATAAATCACTAATCTTTACAACAAATCTCCTTCCACGTCTGTCCCTGTCACCCACATTTCAGGTTCTGGAAACACTCTGTGGAAACACTCCCCACCCACACTGCTTGGTACCTCGTCTGAGATGCTGTGACTTATATTACCATAGTAATTAATTAGATGACCATATTAACTAATTAGATTACCTTAGTAACTATATAGATAACCATAGTAACTAATTAGATGACCATAGTAACTAATTAGATGACCATAGTAACTAATTAGATGACCATAGTAACTATATAGATAACCATAGTAACTAATTAGATGACCATAGTAACTTATTAGATGACCATAGTAACTATAGATGACCATAGTAACTAATTAGATGACCATAGTAACTATATAGATAACCATAGTAACTATATAGATAACCATAGTAACTAATTAGATGACCATAGTAACTATATAGATGACCATAGTAACTATATAGATAACCATAGTAACTAATTAGATGACCATAGTAACTATATAGATAACCATAGTAACTATATAGATAACCATAGTAACTAATTAGATGACCATAGTAACTAATTAGATGACCATAGTAACTTATTAGATGACCATAGTAACTATAGATGACCATAGTAACTAATTAGATGACCATAGTAACTATATAGATAACCATAGTAACTATATAGATAACCATAGTAACTAATTAGATGACCATAGTAACTTATTAGATGACCATATTAACTAATTAGATGACCATATTAACTAATTAGATGACCATAGTAACTATATAGATAACCATAGTAACTAATTAGATGACCATAGTAACTAATTAGATGACCACAGTAACTTATTAGATGACCATAGTAACTATAGATGACCATAGTAACTATATAGATAACCATAGTAACTATATAGATAACCATAGTAACTAATTAGATGACCATAGTAACTAATTAGATGACCATATTAACTAATTAGATGACCATAGTAACTATATAGATAACCATAGTAACTAATTAGATGACCATAGTAACTAATTAGATGACCATAGTAACTAATTAGATGACCATAGTAACTTATTAGATGACCATAGTAACTATAGATGGCCATAGTAACTAATTAGATGACCATAGTAACTATATAGATAACCATAGTAACTATATAGATAACCATAGTAACTAATTAGATGACCATAGTAACTTATTAGATGACCGTATTAACTAATTAGATGACCATATTAACTAATTAGATGACCATAGTAACTATATAGATAACCATAGTAACTAATTAGATGACCATAGTAACTAATTAGATGACCATAGTAACTTATTAGATGACCATAGTAACTATAGATGACCATAGTAACTAATTAGATGACCATATTAACTAATTAGATGACCATATTAACTAATTAGATGACCATAGTAACTATATAGATAACCATAGTAACTAATTAGATGACCATAGTAACTTATTAGATGACCATATTAACTAATTAGATGACCATAGTAACTATATAGATAACCATAGTAACTAATTAGATGACCATAGTAACTTATTAGATGACCATAGTAACTATAGATGACCATAGTAACTAATTAGATGACCATAGTAACTAATTAGATGAGCATAGTAACTAATTAGATGACCATAGTAACTTATTAGATGACCATAGTAACTATAGATGACCATAGTAACTAATTAGATGACCATAGTAACTAATTAGATGACCATAGTAACTATAGATGACCATAGTAACTAATTAAATGACCATAGTAACTAATTAGATGAGCATGGTAACTAATTAGATGACCATAGTAACTAATTAGATGACCATAGTAACTAGTATATCATGCATATTCCAAGCATGTAAAGACTTAGTATAGTTGAAGACTTAGTTAAGGTGATTATAAAACATCACTGCACATCATAATGGCAGCTACACTTTACATCTTAAACATCTGAAAATAATTATTTGGGAATGTCCTACGGACCAAATTGAAAAGCTTAACAGGCCGCGTGCGGAACCCCGGGCCTTTAATTTGCCCAGGTCTGGTATAGAATAACACTGTGGATCAGTAGAATATACCACCTAATGAACCATTAACAACATTGTGATAAAAATGCTGCGATATAATAAATGAAATAAAATCACCATGTAGCCTTATTTAAGAGTGCAATAACAGCAGGTGCAAAAGTTTTCTTACATGGTTAAATCCTACAAAAGAGGAACAACGCACCGCCGATCAGAGAAAACTTAGTAAGCAACAGTACGGAAAGTTTATGAATTTAATACATCTCAACATTTTAAAGTGCATGCAGAAGTAGATAAAGCGGCTCAATGTTGACCAGGTGTGATACTTCCAATGCAGGGATTACCATTTTATGGAGGTAATAACAAAAATACATTAAGAGGTGACCAATAGTTAACACTAGTTTTTTCAACCCATTGTTAAAGTACTACACCCCCCCAGTAGTTTTCAGTGACCTTCAGAGCAGTTTTCTGTACACGAAAGAAAATACAGATACCGTATTTTTCCGGACCATAGGGCGCACTGCCGATGAGCGGTGAGGTCTATTTTCATACAAAAGGCGCACCGGATTATAAGGCGCATTAAAGGAGTCATTTTATAATTATTATTTTCTAAATGTAAAAGACTTCCTTGTGGTCTACATAACATGTAATGGTGGTTCTTTGCTCAAAATGTTGCATAGATGATGTTTTACACATCATCTTCAAGTCACTTTCTGACAGTCT
>NC_084755.1:884589-894589 GCF_033978785.1 Entelurus aequoreus
GTCACTGACCACTCTCTCCTGTCTGGCAGACATCGTTGCTGCCATCATAGCTAGCAAGCTGCCTGCAGCGGGTCATCCCTATGTTCCCCGTCCCTATGTTACCCGGGTCCTATGTTCCCCTCTACCGGGGAACTAAGGACCCTTTTTAAAAAAAAGTGTTGTATGTTCCCCGCTGCGGGGAACGTACAACACTTTTTCCAGAAAAGGGTTCTATGTTCCCCGCTGCTTCCAATGCGCGACTAAGTAAGACGCACGCAGACACTCATGACAGAGACGCGTTTAAGTTGTCGAAGGAAGGAAGTTCGCGTTTGAGTTGCTCTATCTGCTGCCGCACGCCCTGTGACAGGTTAGGTTTAGGGATGGTTTTGGTCAGGGCACAATTTCGCCAAAAAAAAGTGCTCCACAACGCCCTGTGACAGGTTAGGTTTAGGGATGGTTTTGGTCAGGGCACAATTTCGCAATTTCGCCAGATACAATGCAGGGAACATAGGACCCTTTTTTAGAAAAAGGGTCCTATGTTCCCCGGTCGCATACAAAGACCCAGGAACAACCGGGGAACATAGGACCCGGGGAACATAGGACCCGGGGAACATAGGCACGCTCCCGCCTGCAGATAGCAACATTTTGGTGTCCTTTGGGAAAATATTTAGAAAGAAGACAAAAGTACACACAGTTGTACAACTATTATCTTTATGATCTTTTTTTTGTTAGTTTCTCTGTTACTGTGTGTGGCCAATTAAGCGACTTTTGGCCATACCTGGCTGGTGACATTTAGCGACTTTCTGGTTGATGTTAAGATTAATAATAGCAACAGTTCTCTTCATCTTAATGCAATTTATTGTGTCTGTCTCTCCACATTTTGCCATTAGGTACTTTGAGCTCTTGTTGGTCAGTCACTCTAAGGTACATTGTTGCTGCCATCATAGCTAGCAAGCTGCCTGCAGATAGCGACATTTTGGTGTCCTTTGAGAAATATTAAGAAAGAAGACAAAAGTACAAGACATTGTACGATTACTATCTTTTTAAAATTATTTGTTTCACTGTGTGATTGACCGACTTTGCCGCTAGATTTCGCGTCTTTTGGCCATACCTGGCTAGCGACTAAAAACATCATTTAGCGACTTTTTGGTTGTGAAGATAAGTGGTAAAAGCAGATCTTCCTGTTGGTCTTCCCACATTTTGCCATTTGGTACTTTGCACTCTTCTTGGTCACTCCAAGGCATTTGTCCCTGCCTTCAGCTAGTCACTTGGCTCTTTTGGAATATATTTCACTGTAATTGGCTCTCTCTCTCTCTTTCTCCTCAGTACAAATCAGCCTGTTCCCTTGCCATTCATCACTGACCACTCTGCTCTCCTGTCTGTCAGACATTATTGCTGCTTGCAGATAGCTTGGGGTCCTTAGAGAAAATATCAGAAGAGAAAAGTACACAATTATCTTAATTATCTTTTTTATTCAGTCAGTCCTTCAGTGAGTCCCAGTGTGTTGGCGATTAAGCAACGTTGGCATTCAATTAGCGACTTTTGGCCATACATGGCTGGCGACTCAAAAAACTAGAAAAAAAGTACAAAAAGTTGTACAATTAATATCTTTACTATCCTTAATTCCCCTGAATCCTAGAGTGTGTTGCAATTAAGCAACTTTGCTGCTAGGTTTAGCGACTCTTGTTTTGGGCATACCTGGCTAGCGACTACAAACATTATTCAGCAACTTTTTGGCTGTTAAGATTAACGTTAATAAATTAAATCCTAATACAATTTATTGTGTTGGTCTCGCCATCTTGCTATTAGGTACTTTGAATTCTTGTTGGTCTCTGCTAAGGTATCTGGCTGTTGTCTTTGCCTTCAGTTAGTCACTTGGCTCTGGAATATATTTAACTGTACTTGGCTCTCTCTTTCTCCTCAGTACAAATCAGTCTGTTCCCTTGCCATTTAGACATTTTCTTGATTGGATCATCACTGACCACTCTGCTCTCCTGCTGTCTATCAGACATTGTTGCTCCCATCATAGCTAGCAAGCTGCCTTGGTGTCCTTTGTGAAAATATTTAGATAGAAGACTAAAGTGCACAAAGGTGTACAATTATTATCTTTTCAAAATATTTGTTTCACTGTCAGTGTGATTGACCGACTTTGCCGCTAGATTTCGCGTCTTTTGGCCATACCTGGCTAGCGACTGAAAACATCATTTAGCAACTTTTTGGTTGTGAAGATAAGAGGTAAAAGCAGATCTGCCTGTTGGTCTTTCCACATTTTGCCATTAGGTACTTTGCACTCTTGTTGGTCACTCCAAGGCATTTGTCCCTGCCTTCAGCTAGTCACTTGGCTCTTTTGGAATATATTTCACTGTAATTGGCTCTCTCTCTCTTTCTCCTCAGTACAAATCAGTCTGTTCCCTTGCCATTTAGACATTTTCTTGATTCGATCATCACTGACCACTCTGCTCTCCTGCTGTCTATCAGACGAATCAGTTGATTCTCTGCTCTCAATTGTCTATGCTAGTAAGCTGTTATTCTCTGCTTTGGAGTGTTGATGCTGGGTTGCTAGTTTTCTAAATCACCTCACACACTTGAAGGAAGCAGCACCGATCATAAACACACAAACAAACTCACACACACACACACACACACACACACACACACACACACACACACACACACACACATAGTTGGTTTATCTGTTGTGATAGGCAAAGAGCCAATGTGCAAAGAAAGAAGGGAAATATGGATCATAAACGTTTAAGTGGAGGAGCTAGAAAAAAAATTCAGCAAGAAAAGAAAAAAAAGGAATCAGTTTTACTTGAGAGTGTTCCAAATATCTCCAGCTTCTTCAGTACAAAGACATCTGCTGAAAGCAATTCTATAAATGCTACTGCAAATTCAGCTAAGGTTAGCAATGCACCTGAGCTAGCATGTAGCTCCCAAGATCCTGAGACCACTACAAGTGTAGACACTGAACCAAATGCTTCTGATGCTTATGATTCAACCAATTCAGCAGTAGCCAGTTGCTCGGATGAATGTGAGGTCACTGCACCTCTGGACAGCATAGAAAATGAGCTGAATCTTTCTTCAACACCATCTACAGTGACAACTCTACCTAGTGATCCCGCTAAATGGGCTGAGACCCTCACTGAGTCAATGAAGGAAGTTCTTATTCAAAGAGGTGCAAAATCATTTCACAACCGTCACAGCCATTATCCAGCTTCTGTGAGGAACAGTGGGCTAGGAGGCAAAACCCGATGCCTAAACAATGAACATTTTACTTCACACTTGCCCAATGGACAACGAGTACAAAGAGAGTGGCTGATGTACTCTCCCTCTACTGGTAATGTTTACTGCTTTGCATGCAAACTGTTTTCCCCAAAAACGCATTCTTTTGTGACAGGCTATTGTGATTGGAAACACTCAGAAAGATTTGGTGAACATGAGCGAAGTGCTGAGCACATAACCTGCATGCAAGCAGTCTTGAACCGCGCCAAAGGTGCCACAGTTGATGCAGACCTGTTCAAACAGTTTCAGGCAGAGAGCAGCTATTGGAGGCAGGTGTTACAAAGAGTTGTTGCAGTCATTAAATTCCTTGCAGAAAGGGGCCTTGCATTTAGGGGTAAAAATGAATCGTTAGGGTCTCCTCTCAATGGGAACTACCTTGGTATTCTGGAGGTCCTGGCTGAATTTGATCCCTTTCTAAAGGATCACATCAGAAAGTTTGGGCAGATGGGTCGAGGTAATACCTCATATCTGTCCTCCACCATTTGTGAGGAATTCATTGAATTGATGGGTGCAAAAACCAAACAGGCTATAGCAGATGAACTGCAAGCAAGCAAATACTACTCTATCATTGTGGATTCAACCCCAGATTTATCTCATGTGGACCAATTGACATTCATATTCCGTTTTGTTAGCAAAGAGGGCAGTGTTGTTGAACGCTTTGTGGGTTTTGAGCCCATTACTAGCCATACAGGTGAAAGTTTGGCTAACTGTGTCATGTCTGTGTTGGAAAATCTAGGGTTAGAGCTGTCAAATTGCAGGGGGCAGGCTTATGATAATGCCAGCAACATGTCAGGGAGGTATAATGGGTTGCAGGCTCACTTAAAGAAAAGCAACCCATTAATACACTATATTCCATGTGCAGCTCACTCTTTGAATTTGGTGGGAGTCAACAGCATTGACAGATGTGGAAATGAAGTCTCTAAGTATTTTGACTTGATTCAGTCTATTTACAACTTCACAACTGCATCCACACACCGATGGGACAGGGTATTTGGCAATTCCAACATAGATCTCACACTTAAAGCTTTATCCAACACGCGTTGGAGTTGCCGTGCAGAATCTACCAAAGCACTGTGGCAGAACTACAGTAAAATAAAAGCAGCACTACAGGTTATTTCCACTGATGACACAGAGAAACGAGACACACGAACTGAAGCTGACAGTCTAGTGCGGAAGCTGGATTCACTTGAGATGGCCTTCATGGCAGGCTTTTGGGACACTGTTCTGTCCAGATTTCAGGCCACAAGTCTGCAACTTCAAAAAGCAGACATGGACCTTGGTACAGCAGTTAGATTGCTGGAATCTCTGCGCACCTTTGTTCTCTCCCAAAGAGATCTATTTGATCATTTTGAGCAGAAAGCCTTAAACATGTTGGGTGGCACCCCATCTTACAGGGCTGAACGGACGAGGAAACGTAAAAAGTTTGCTGATGAATCAGCATCCCCAGATGTTGTGCTTGAGGGAAGGCAACTGTTTCAAATAGAGACATTTATTGCCTCTATTGATCAACTGAGTTCAAGCCTTAATCACCGTCTGGAGGCCTACAAACATCTGAACAATTTGTTCAGTGTCCTTTTCTCTTTGGATACAGAGTCCAATGCTTCAGTCCTTCACAAGGCCAAGATTCTCACTGAATCATACCCATCTGACCTCAATGAAAGTCTTGGACAGGAGCTTATACAGTTCAAATCTTTTATACAGCTCAACAACACTGATGAGGAGAGGACCCCTTCAGGACTGCTCAAAACAATAATACATTTTGGACTACAGCCTACGTTTCCTAATACATACATTGCGCTACAGATTTTTCTCACTCTACCGGTCAGTAACTGTGAGGGAGAACGCTCATTCTCTCTTTTGTCAAGAGTAAAAAATGAGCTGCGCACAAGAATGACTCAGAAAAGATTAAATGCGTTATCTCTAATGGCAATTGAGAGTGAGCTGACAAGAGAGTTGGACTTCAATGATGTGGTGGATGATTTTGCAAAATTGAAAGCACGAAAGAAACCCCTTGCTTAAAGGTGCACTGTGTAAGATTTTTAGGTTATTTCCAGAATTCACCCATTCACTAATGTTAGGCTACCTGTTTTCATGAATACTTACCACCACCATAAAATTCTAAGTATCCATTATGACTTGGAGAATTGCACTTTTGCCATTTCTGGGAAGTGTCACCTGGATTGTGAAGATAGGATTGACTTTAGGCAGAAGCTTGGTGCTTTCTCTGGCAAACTGAACCTCAAGCTTCATTCTCTGCAGCTTTGCATTCTTGTGCAGACTTTCATCCACAAGGAACTTTTCAACTTCCCCACTATCGTGAAGGGGCCATCAAAAGATTTCAGTGTGTCCAGCATGTCTAGTCTCTTACTCTCCTTTCTTTGAGCCATCTCTTGTTTCTCATCTGCCCTACTCTCGAATTTTGCCTTCATGAATTTACTCCAGTTGAGTTCAACCTCCCTTTTTGCTTGTGCTGCTGCCTTGAAACCTCTGAAGCTCCTGGCTCTTCTGTAAAATTATTGACCTATTGACTGCGTTCAGTGTGCCCAACTTCTTCAGTTTGTAGTCCACCTTGCCACATTGTCTCTCCATCCCAATGTTGTGCACAGGGGTGCCATCAATGTTACTAGCCTGTTCACTGACAGGGTCCATTGGGAAGGTCTCCTCATCCATCCTCTGCCTGGCCAGGACAGTCTTCAGATGGGGCAGCATGAGATCTGTCAGCTGCTTCACTTCATCCAAGTATTCGGCAGCCACGTCTGACACTGAGTTCAGGACATGTCCAGTGCCTGTCCAGCCACTATAGCATTCTTGGAAATGGGCTATCTTGACCTGCATGCAGCCCTTGTACCATGAACTGGCCTACACCTTTCTTTGTGGTGCTCTCCGATGCATGTTATCATTTTACCTTTCTCCTTCTCCTCAAGCTTAACCACAAATAGATACAGACTTTGAGCCTCAATTTGCTGCACAGCTGCCGTTATGCCAATGTGTTTTCCTAAGATATTATTTTATTTTTAATGATAGAAGGGAGGAAAAGGGGGCAAAAATCATGTCCGATTTAGTTTTTTGGGTGGGTTGGGGGGTTTATTTCATGATAGCTACCAACTTCCAATACATAATATCTCTCAAATGACCCAATGCACCATCACTGAAGTGGGCGTAATCATTTTCAAAAATGTTTATTTTTAGGCCATTTATCCCCTCCCCCTGTGTCTGTGTGAAACCTATGCTTGTCAGTGTCTGTGTGGTATACCTAATAGTGTGTGTGCAGTATGTGCACTCTTCTGTACAGTACAGTGTGCATGTCTGTTCACAGTATACAGTATTTCTTGCATAGTGCGTGCGTGTGTGTGCGCCCACACGCGCGGGGGGTTGAGGGGCCAAGACCATGTCAGGCCCAGGGGGCCAAAATTTCTTAATCCGCCCCTGCCCTTTAATCACAAATGTCTCAAAGGGCTGCACAAGCCACCGACGACACCCTGGGCTCGGATCCCACATGACAAAAGTAAAGAAATGACAGGATGAGATTTGTTATGGGAGGGCGCCCTCTGCTGGCCATGAAGTGTACTCACACCTAAATACAAATTCAGTAGTGATTTTACACTCTAGTTCAGGGGTCACCAACCTTTTTGAAAGCAAGAGCTATTTCTTGGGTAGTGATTAATGCAAAGGGCTACCAGTTTGATACACACTTAAATAAATTGCCAGAAATAGCCAATTGGCTCAATTTACCTTTAACTCTATGTTATTATTAATAATTAACGATATTTACACTTAATTGAACGGTTTAAAAGAGGAGAAAACACGAAAAAAATGACAATTACATTTTGAAACATAGTTTATCTTCAGTTTCGACTCTCTAAAATTCAAAATTCAACCAAAAAAAGAAGAGAAAAACTAGCTAATTCGAATCTTTTTGAAAAAATTAAAAACATAATTTATGGAACATCATTAGTAATTTAATTTTAGAATTTTGATGACATGTTTTAAATAGGTTAAAATCCAATCTGCACTTTGTTAGAATATATAACGAATTGGACCGAGCTATATTTCTAACAAAGACAAATCATTATTTCTTCTAGATTTTCCAGAACAAAAATTTTAAAAGAAATTCAAAAGACTTTCAAATGAGATTTAAATTTGATTCTACAGATTTTCTAGATTTGCCAGAATAATTTTTTTGAATTTTAATCATAAGTTTGAAGAAATATTTCACAGATATTCTTCGTCGAAAAAACAGAAGCTAAAATGAAGAATTAAATTAAAATTTATTTATTATTCTTTACAATAAAAAAAATTAATTTACTTGAACATTGATTTAAATTGTCAGGAAAGAAGAGGAAGGAATTTAAAAGGTAAAAAGGTATATGTGTTTAAAAATCCTAAAATCATTTTTAAGGTTGTATTTTTTTCTCTAAATTGTCTTTCTGAAAGTTATAAGAAGCAAAGTAAAAAAAATTATGAATTTATTTAAACAAGTGAAGACCAAGTCTTTAAAATATTTTCTTGGATATTCAAATTCTATTTGAGTTTTGTCTCTCTTAGAATTAAAAATGTCGGGCAAAGCGAGACCAGCTTGTTAGTAAATAAATACAATTTAAAAAATAGAGGCAGCTCACTGGTAAGTGCTGCTATTTGAGCTATTTTTAGAACAGGCCGGCGGGCTACTCATCTGGTCCTTACGGGCTACCTGGTGCCCGCGGGCACCGCGTTGGTGACCCCTGCTCTAAAATATTCTCTGTTTACCTAGTTCAGTGTTTTTCTACCTTTTTTGAGCCGAGGCACATTTTTTGCGTTGGAAAAAATGCGAAGGCACACCACCAGCAGAAATCATTAAAAAACGAAACTCGGTTGACAGTAAAAAGTCGTTTTCGCAATTGTTGGATATGACTTTAAAGCATAACCAAGCATGCATCAATATAGCTCTTGTCTCAAAGTAGGTGTACTGTCACCACCTGTCACATCACACCCTGACTTATTTGGTCTTTTTTGCTGTTTTCCTGTGTTTTAGTTCTTGTCTTGCGCTTCTATTTTGGTGGCTTTTTCTCTTTTTTTGGTATTTTCCTGTAGCAGTTTCATGTCTTCCCTTGAGCGATATTCCCCACACCTGCTTTTGTTTTAGCTATCAAGAATATTTCAGTTGTTTTTATCCTTCTTTGTGGGGACATTGTCGATTGTCATGTCATTACATGCTCCACAGTAAGTCTTTGCTGTCGTCCAGCATTCTGTTTTTGTTTACTTTGTAGCCAGTTCAGTTTTAGTTTGGTTCTGCATAGCCTTCCCTAAGCTTCAATGCCTTTTCTTAGGGGCACTCACCTTTTGTTTATTTTTGGTTTAAGCATTAGACACCTTTTTACCTGCACCCTGCCTCCCGCTGTTTCCGACATCTACAAAGCAATTAGCTACCTGCTGCCACCTACTGATATGGAAGAGTATTACACGGGTACTCTGCCGAGCTCTAGACAGCACTGACACTCAACAACAACACATCATTTGCAGACTATAATTACTGCTTTGCAAAAATATTTTTAACCCAAATAGGTGAAATTAGATAATGTCCCACGGCACACCAGACTGTATCTCACGGCACACTAGTGGTTGAAAAACACTGACCTAATCAACGCCAAAAAGGGATTTTTTTATGAAAAGAGTCGTAATTTTACTCGACAAAAGTCACCATTTTTAAGAAAACTGTAAAATGTTGGCAATATTATAAAAATAATCGGAACTTCACTTGGCGAAATGATGACAAAAGGCATAATTTTACTCAAAAATGTCACAAAAATTGGCAATATTGTGATAAAAGTCTGAATTTTATATGACAAATGTCACCATTTTATAAGAAGTGAAGTGAATGATATTTATATAGTGCTTTTCTCTAGTGACTCAAAGCACTTTACATAGTGAAAGCCAATATCTAAGTGACATTTAAAGCAGTGTGGGTGGCACTGGGAGCAGGTGGGTAAAGTGTCTTGCCCAAGGACACAACAGCAGTGACTAGGATGGCGGAAGCGGGGATCGAACCTGCAACCCTCAAGTTGCTGGCACGGCCACTCTACCAACCCGAAAAGTAAAAAGTCGACACATTGTGAGAAAAAGACTGCTTTAAGTTAATTAATTTTTATTTTTTATGTTTATTTGCTTTTTAATCTACATTATTTACTTCAAGTTATAACAGTATGTCTGTATATACATATGTATTTATTTATTTTAAATTAATTTTTGCCAGAGGGGCCGTGTTTAAATTTCTTACACACACTTGTTATTTCATATGTTGACCAGAGGGGGAGCACTTTTAAATCCCTCCTTTTTGGGACCACCCTCATTTTGATGGATGTCACCAGCAGGGGGTGCAAATGAGACATTCTCTATTAGATGCAATGTTATTGGGACCATGATTTATGTCATCACTTGTTCACACCTCCTCATATGGAAGATACTTTTCCTTCTTCATGTCTCAAGAAGGCTAGAAATACAAGAACACACACACACACACGCACACGCGCACACACACGCACACCACACACAAGAGAAAGAAAGCGAGAGAGGGCAGGAAGTGTTTCAGGACCAAGGGCAGCTCCCCAACTATTAATTGTCTGTATTTCCGCTTTAAGACTTCAATTAAAGTTGATCGTATGGATTAGATTGTTGATCCTCAAGAATTATTAAGACCTCTATTTAGCAAGCTTTTTTTCTGTATATATATATATATATATATATATATATATATATATAT
>NC_084755.1:904589-907089 GCF_033978785.1 Entelurus aequoreus
ATGCCAGACCCAAAAAGGCAGAAGAGTTGAAGGCCACTATCAGAGCAACCTGGGCTCTCATAACACCTGAGCAGTGCCAGAAACTCATGGACTCCATGCCACGCCGCATTAACGCAGTAATTGAGGCAAAAGGAGCTCCAACCAAGTATTGAGTATTGTACATGCTCATATTTTTCATTTTCATACTTTTCAGTTGGCCAACATTTCTAAAAATCCCTTTTTTGTATTAGCCTTAAGTAATATTCTAATTTTGTGACACACGGAATTTTGGATTTTCATTTGTTGCCACTTCAAATCATCAAAATTAAATGAAATAAACATTTGAATGCATCAGTCTGTGTGCAATGAATAAATATAATGTACAAGTTACACCTTTTGAATGCAATTACTGAAATAAATCAAGTTTTTCAAAATATTCTAATTTACTGGCTTTTACCTGTATATAAATATGTATATATATACATACATACACATATATATATATAAATATATATATATATATATATAAATATATATATATATATATATATATATATATATATATATATATATATATATATATATATATATATATATATATATATATATATATATATATATACACATATATATACACACATATACCGTAATTTCCGGACTATAAGCCGCTACTTTTTCCCCTCGTTCTGGTCCCTGCGGCTTATACAAGGGTGCGGCTTATTTACGGCGTGTTCTTCTCCGACACGACGAAGAGGATTTCGGTGGTTTTAGTACGCAGGAGGAAGACGATGACACAATGATTAAAGACTGACTTTTCATATACCGGTAGGCTGGTTATTTTGATAACGTACAGGCGAGCACTTTGTATTACTTTGCAGCGTTGTATTATTTGTACTCTGCACGAATGCTGTTCGCCATGTCAAAGATGTGAAAGTTTGATTGAATGATTGAAAGATTTATTGTTAATTAATGGGACGCTTTGCGTTCCCAAACAGTCATCTCTGTCCCGAAAATCCCCTCCGTGGTAGCAGGAACCCCTATATACTACGCTAATTACACATCAAAACCCTGCGGCTTATAGTCGGGTGCGGCTTATATATGGAGAAATCTGTATTTTCCCCTAAATTTAGCTGGTGCGGCTTATAGTCAGGTGCGGCTTATAGTCCGGAAATTACGGTATATATATACACATATATATATATACACACATATACATATATATATATATATATATATATATATATATATATATATATATATATATATATATATATATATATATATATATATATATATATATATATATATATATATATATATACACATATACATATATATATTTACATATATACACACATACATATATATTTACATATATACACACATATATATATATATACATATATACACACACATATATATACATATATATATATATATATATATATATATATACATACATATATATACACACATATATATATACACACATACATACATACATATACATATATATATACATACACATATATACACACATATATACGTATACATATACATAATTGTATATATACATACATACATATACACATATATACATACAAATATATATACATAAACATACATGTATATGTACATATATATACATATACATACATATATACATACATATATATACTGTGCATACATATATACACATATATACATACATATACACATACATATATATATAAATATATATATATATATACATATATACATATATATACATAAAAATACACCCATATATATACATATATATATACACACATATACACACATATACACATATATATATATATATATATATATATATATATATATATATATATATATATACATACATACATACGCCACGTGGGCCCACCACCCGCGGTCGGAACCAGTGGGGTCGGGTGCGCTGCCAAGTGGATGGCGGTGAAAGTGGAGGCTCCGGACGGACCAATTCGGGACAGCAGAGGCTGACTTTCGGGACGTGGAACGTCTCTACGCTGGTGGGGAAGGAGCCTGAGCTGGTGCGAGAGGTGGAGCGCTACCGGTTGGATCTGGTGGGGCTTACCTCTACGCATAGCAAGGGCTCTGAAACCACACTCCTGGACAAGGGATGGACCTTGTTCACTTCTGGAGTTGCTCAGGGTGTGAGGGCACAGGCGGGTGTGGGGATACTCACGAGTCCCCGGCTGAGTGCCTGTACGTTGGAGTTCACCCCAGTGGACAAGAGGGTCGCCTCCCTTCGCCTTAGGGTTGGAGGGGGGAAAACTCTGACTGTTGTTTGTGCATACGCACCAAACAGGAGTTCAGAGTATTCAGCCTTCTTGGATACCTTGCATGGGGTCCTGTATGGGGCGCCGGCAGGGGATTCCATAGTCTTGCTGGGGGACTTCAACGCGCACGTGGGCAATGACAGTGATACTTGGACTGGCGTGATTGGGAGGAACGGTCTCCCTGATCTGAACCTGAGTGGTGGATTGTTATTGGACTT
>NC_084755.1:912089-964589 GCF_033978785.1 Entelurus aequoreus
GATTAAATGAAAAATTATTAATAACGGAGTATAAAAATAATAATAATAAAAATCGTCCCCACACTGACAAATAGGTGCATATTTTTCCTATTTTATTCATACACAGTATCCGCCATGGAACACAATGGACAATGGACGGAGGAGTCAGGTGAACCAAAGCAGTAAGAGAGAGAGAACACATTGAAAGGGAAAAAAACGACTGCAACCTTCTCTAGGATGCAAATATTCAAAGTTGAAAACATTGGGAATTCATAACAATTCATGGCCATCTTGGCAAAAATAAAAATAAAAAAAAAGACTGATTGCAAATTTGGTTACCAAGCATCATGCAACCTGTAGGGAAGAAAAGGTTGTATTTATTTTGTTTAAAATGAAATACTATCCATGTGATATTTTCATACAATATACAGCAGTTCCTATAAACACCCTTTATGATTTTAATTAAATTGCTAAAAAATGTTTTAATGAATAAATAAAAAGTCTTCTAAAGAGTCAACTGGGATAGGCTCCATATAAGCGGTATCATTTTTTAAATTAAATAAATAAAATAACACTAAATCCCATGACAAAAATGAAGTTTGAGGTAAAAACAAAACAAAAAAACCTCAACAATAAATCTCCAACTTTGAAATATTTCCAAAATTCCTCTGCTAAAACTCTCCTGGAAAGTTCTTCCTGCAAATTTACCAGGAATGTTCTACTATTTGATGCCCTCCAAATAGAAATTCTCAATGTGAGACATGTAAAAAAAATTCTCATTTTTGGTCCAAGATGCCACATCTGTGTCATCGCACACTTTTACATTTGCCACCCAAGCTCAGCAGACGTCCTAAATGTGTCCCAAACAAAACCTACTTGATGCAAGATGACTCATTTTTTTGGCACCGGATGAACAAAACGAACAAAAAAAAGCCATCGTACAGAAGAACGTTTGCGATTGGCGCTACAGTCGCGATCAAAAGTGTACATACACGTGTAAAGGACATCATGTCATGGCTGTCTTGAGTTTGCAATCATTTCTACAACTCTTATTTTTTTGTGATGTAGTGATTGGAGCACATACTACACGAACAATGTGCATGCTTTCTGCTCCGCCGCTCCCAGTCTGTGGAACGCTCTCCCTGACCACCTGAGGGCACCACAGACTGTGGATGCTTTAAAAAAAAAGGCTTTAAAAACCCTTCTTTTTCAAAAAGCCCTTTTTTTTTTTTTTTTTTTAGATATATGAATACTAGTTCTAGCTATTAGGCCGTTCTAGTTTTTATTTTTTAATTTTTTTTTATTATCTTTTAATTTTTATTGTTTTTATTACACTGTAGCACTTTGAGGTTGTTTACTCAATGTAAAGTGCTTTTTACACATACAATCTATTATTATTATTATTACTTGTTGGTCACAAAAAAAATTCATTAAATTTTTTTTTTAAATGAATTTATTATTATTAAATGTATTATTATTAAATGTTTTTATTTATTTTTGTCCTGTCCAGCTTCTCAGGCAAATCATATAGTTGATGTAGATGCCCATATAGGCTGTTCAGATTTACTTTACAAAAGAGAAGTGTAGGATACTTCTCTTGTTGCCTTATTTGTATTTGACCACTACTGTTTCCTGTTTATTTGTTACTGACTGTGGCAGGACACCTCTGCCTCTGTTTCACTTTATGTTGCTGGTAAATAATATGGTTGTAGTAGTAGGCTAAAGTAAAATTATTTAGTATGCACTAATTAAAGGGGCAGAGCTTTAAGAGACATTTTAGCTTTTATATTTGATAAGATATATTTTTTGTAAGAACCACAATTAATAAATATATTTCAGTGAATAACTTATTGTTCAAATCTGTATATAAATATGTACATAAAGTGTTGTAATTATATTGTAAAATAGATGGATGGATGGACGTTTAAAACAAAACTGTTATTAATTAGTAAGTATACATTTTTTGAGCCTTTTTAGAGAAAATCATTGTATTGTAGTAAATTATGCAAATTACTCGAGGTCATGGTGACCACGCCCATAGGCACGCCCATGACCACGCCCCCACAGCCACAGGTATCTTGGCAGTTTATGGGAAACACTGCATACAGCAATGTTAATATTTGCTTACATGTCCCTTGGCAAGTTTTACTGCAATAAGGCGCTTTTGGTAGCCATCCGTGGGCTGTTCCTCAGAGCGTAGGGTGAGACTGTGCAGCTCCATGTGTTCTCCTCATGAGCAAAATTGAACTCTGTCTCTGCCTGATTCCTTGCTTCTTGTTCTGTTTAATAAATAGTTTGGTGCTTAAATCTGACATGCAGTTCAGCTAAATGCGTTGGCTTTCTGACACGGACTTGTTTCTTCAGCATTGTCCACATGTTTAAGTCAGGACTTTGGGAAGGCCATTCTAAAACATTCATTCTATCCTGATTTAGCCATTCATTTACCACTTTTGAGGTGTGTTTAGGGTCATTGTCTTGTTGGAACACCCAACTGTGCCCAAGACCCAACCTCTTACCATGAATTGATTTACGTGGACCCCGACTTAAAGAAGTTGAAAAACTTTTTGGGGTGTTACCATTTAGTGGTCAATTGTACGGAATATGAACTGTACTGTGCAATCTACTGATAAAAGTTTCAATCAATCAATCAATCAATCAAACCTTCGGGCTGATGATTTTAGCTTGTCCTGAAGAATTGTTTTATTTCATTGAATTTTTTTTTGTCTGGTTTTGTATTTGTTTTGTATCATCCCGTGAGGTGTATATTATTTTTTGTTTGGTTTGTACTTCAGGAAGTTTTTGCACTTGTTGGGGTTTTTTTTTGTTTGTTTTTTGTTTGTTTTCATTATATTTGGATGTATTTGTTTGGTTTGTATGCTTGTGAATCTGGGCTATCCATTAACTACGTATTATGTTGAAGGGGGCAGGAAATATACGATTTTCTTCATCCTGTTCCTTCTCAAGCATAGGTGTGTAAATATGTGTTTTGTTGTTAGAGTTTAATTGTCTATTGATCAACAATGCACATCAATGAAGGAGATAAATAAAAATGAAATGAAGAATTTGGAGGTAATCCTCTTTTTTCACTGTCCCATTTACTCTCTGTAAAGCAGCAGTTCCATTGGCGGCAAAACAGGCCCAGAGCATAATACTACCACCACCATGCTTGGCGGTAGGCGTGGTGTTCCTGGGATTAAAGGCCTCACCTTTTCTCCTCCAAACATATTTCCGGGTATTGTGGCCAAACAGCTCCATTTCATCACATGGACAAAGATAAGACCTTCTGGAAGAAAGTTCTGTGGAGGTTTACTATAAAATCATCAGCCCGGAGGTTGGGTCTTGGGCGCAGTTGGGTGTTCCAACAGGACAATGACCCCAAACACACGTCAAAAGTGGTAAAGGAATGGCTAAATCAGGCTAGAATGAAGGTTTTAGAATGGCCTTCCCAAAGTCCTGACTTAATTAAACGTGTGGACAATGCTGAAGAAACAAGTCCATGTCAGAAAAGCAACACATTTAGCTGAACTGCACCGATTTTGTCAAGAGGAGTGGTCAAAAATTCCAGCAGAAGCTTGTGGATGGCTACCAAAAGCGCCTTATTGCAGGTAAACTTGCCAAGGGACATGTAAGCAAATATTAACATTGCTGTATGTATACTTTTGACCCTCACATTTTCAGTAGACCCATAATAAACTCATAAAAGAAGCAAACTTTATAATTGTTTTTTTGTGACCAACAAGTATGTGCTCCAATCACTCCATCACAAAAAAAACAAGAGTTGTAGAAATGATTGGAAACTCCAGACAGCCATGACATGATGTTCTTTACACGTGTACGTGACGTGGTTGAGACAACGAACAGAGAACAAAACTCATGCTCCGCCTCGGAGGAATACTCTTGATCATGCAAAGATTCATGCTTAGATCGCGCCTGGCCTCGCACACGCATGCACACGCAGAAAAAAACAGGTCCTCCTTTCTGTAAACATCCTGAGGACTTTCAAAGATGGACTCTTTTGACCTCCCTCCCTCCTCAACGACACCTGGAAGTCGAACTTTGCTTGCATGGCATGCAGAACGGCCCCGGGGCCTACGAACACAACACCACTACACCCAAAGACAATGGGCGTATACGCAAACACACTGCCCACCCCCACCCCCACCCCACGCCTTCACCGCCGCTTGATGCCCCTTCGGAGTGATGGACGGCTGAGTAGCGCTTTATATCACCAAAATAAAATCAAATTTAAATCACCAAAAATGATTCCCGGGCGCGGCACTGCTGCTGCCCACTGCTCCCCTCACCTCCCAGGGGGTGAACAAGGGGATGGTTCAAATGCAGAGGACAAATTTCACCACACCTAGTGTGTGTGACAATCATTGGGACTTTAACTTTGACTTTTTAACTTTATAGCAGCAGTCGACCTCCAGGGCCCCAACTCCCCCCCACCCCCTCTGTTGCGAGTTGTTGTGATTATATGTAACATGTTTATGTGTGCTATGGCAAATGAGTTTTTTTTCCCTTGGACTCAGTCTGGACCCCCTCCCGAGAGTCCAGACTTTGACTGATATTTTTTACTCTTCCCCCCCTTTCCCAATATCCCCCTTTTCCCACCTTTTTTTAAGGAGCGCCGTAAGTGGCTGATCCATCGGCGGTCCCGTCTTGTCTCCCTGTAACTAGGGATGTCCGACAATGGATTTTTGCCGATATCCGATATGCCGATATTGTCCAACTCTTTAATTACCGATATCAACCGATATATACAGTCGTGGAATTAAAACATTATTATGCCTAATTTGGACAACCAGGTATGGTGAAGATAAGGTTCTTTTAAAAAAAAAAAGAATCAAATAAAATAAGATAAATAAATTAAAAACATTTTCTTGAATAAAAAAGAAAGTAAAACAATATAAAAACAGTTACATAGAAACTAGTAATGAATGAAAATTTGTAAAATGAACTGTTAAAGGTTAGTACTATTAGTGGACCAGCAGCACGCACAATCATGTGTGCTTACGGACTGTATCCCTTGCAGACTGTATTGATATATATTGATATATAATGTAGGAAGCAGAATATTAATAACAGAAAGAAACAACCCTTTTGTGTGAATGAGTGTGAATGAGTGTAAATGGGGGAGGGAGGTTTTTTGGGTTGGTGCACTAATTGTAAGTGTATCTTGTGTTTTTTATGTTGATTTAATAAAAAAAAAAAAATAAAAAAAAAATAAAAACTGATACTGATAATAAAAAAAAACGATACCGATAATTTCCGATATTTATATTACATTTTAACGCATTTATCGGCCGATAATATCGGCAGACCGATATTATCGGACATCTCTACCTGTAACATATGTCTGCTCTTAGTGGGACTGTGCCCAAAATGTCATTTCAGTTCTTATGTGTCTTGTACATGTTAAAGAATGGACAATAATAAAGCATCCTGAATTTACCTTGATTCCGAATGCTGCAATAAGAGGACTATATAGTGGAGCTGCCAGATCTCATTGTGGGCGGGGGCGTGGGGACTGGGGGGCCGTCCAATACAGGAAAGCACATTCAGTTCTTCGTACAAAACCTCTTTTGAGCTCATTTAGAAAAACCTTTAAACTTTGCGGAGCGCCTTTCAGGATTGCACACTCCTACAGGGTGAGAAAATTAGCATGCGGTAGCTTTGTGCAAATGGAAACATCTTCTTCATACCGGATAACACTGTAGACTGTTGTGTTGGAGCGATGTCTCCAATGTCTCTGATTAGCACGGATTGCAAACGAGAGTCATGGACTTTGGCACTGGTGTGACAGCATGAGTACTACGTCTCTGTTTGTTGGCAAATCTACAGAGGGGAAAGAAAAATAGGATCTTCTATGTTGCAGGAGAACACAAAAAACAACAACAAAAAAAAGCACAAGGGGAAAAAAAGGCTTACGGTATATATATATATATATATATATTTTTTTTTTAGGTAGGGAATCTACGCAGCGAGCACCCCGAGTGCGCTCCTCGGTCACATCTGCACACAGTATACGCGAGGTGATACCTAGATGTCAGAACTTGTCAGGAGGATCTCCGAGACGGGCAAAAGTCGAGAGTCTGAGCTCCTCCTCCTGCTCACACCACGCTGTGCAGGGACGGGTGGAGGAACTGAGGGTTGATGCAGGAGAAGCCGGCAAACTCGCCCTGGTCGATGTTGGCGATCACCAGCTGGTCGGGCGGGGTCAGGACGGGCTGCGTGCGCGTGAAGAACTTGTCGAAGTTTTCAGCCCCTTTGCCACACTGGTGGAGGAAAAGGAAAGAATGCACAAATCATGAGGACACTGCAAAAAGTCAGTGTTCAAAAACAAGAAAAAAAATGTAAAAATGAGGGGTATTTTATTTGAACAAAGCAAAATTATCTGCCAATAGAACAAGAAAATTCGGCTTGTCAAGACTTTTCAAAACAAGTAAAGTTAGCTAACCTCAATGAACCCAAAAACAGCTTAAAGGCCTACTGAAATGAATTTTTTTTATTTAAACGGGGATAGCAGATCTATTCTATGTGTCATACTTGATCATTTCGCGATATTGCCATATTTTTGCTTAAAGGATTTAGTATAGACCAGGGGTCACCAACGCGGTGCACGCGGGCACCAGGTAGCCCGTAAGAACCAGATGAGTAGCCCGCCGGCCTGTTCTAAAAATAGCTCAAATAGCAGCACTTACCAGTGAGCTGCCTCTATTTTTTAAATTTTATTTATTTACTAGCAAGCTGGTCTCGCTTTGCCCGACATTTTTAATTCTAAGAGAGACAAAACTCAAATAGAATTTGAAAATCCAAGAAAATATTTTAAAGACTTGGTCTTCTTTTGTTTGAATAAATTCATAAATGTTTTTACTTTGCTTCTTATAACTTTCAGAAAGACAATTTTAGAGAAAAAATACAACCTTAAAAATGATTTTAGGATTTTTAAACACATATACCTTTTTACCTTTTATATTCCTTCCTCTTCTTTCCTGACAATTTAAATCAATGTTCAAGTACATTTATTTATTTTTATTGTAAAGAATAATAAATACATTTTAATTTAATTTTTCATTTTAGCTTTTGTTTTTTCGACAAAGAATATTTGTGAAATATTTCTTCAAACTTATTATGATTAAAATTCAAAAAAATTATTCTGGCAAATCCAGAAAATCTGTAGAATCAAATTTAAATCTTATTTCAAAGTCTTTTGAATTTCTTTTAAAATTTTTGTTCTGGAAAATCTAGAAGAAATAATGATTTGTCTTTGTTAGAAATATAGCTTGGTCCAATTTGTTATATATTCTAACAAAGTGTAGATTGGATTTTAACCTATTTAAAACATGTCATCAAAATTCTAAAATTAATCTTAATCAGGAAAAATTACTTATGATGTTCCATGAATTATTTTTTTAATTTTTTCAAAAAGATTCGAATGAGCTAGTTTTTCTCTTCTTTTTTTCGGTTGAATTTTGAATTTTAAATAGTCGAAATTGAAGATAAACTATGTTTCAAAATGTAATTGTCATTTTTTGTGTGTTTTCTCCTCTTTTAAACCGTTCAATTAAGTGTAAATATCATTAATTATTAATAATAACATAGAGTTAAAGGTAAATTGAGCAAATTGGCTATTTCTGGCAATTTATTTAAGTGTGTATCAAACTGGTAGCCCTTCGCATTAATCAGTACCCAAGAAGTAGCTCTTTGTTTCAAAAAGGTTGGTGACCCCTGGTATAGAACAACGACGCTAAAGATCGCAACTTTTGGTATCTGATAAACCGGAAGTAGCGTGACGTAGTCAATTGAACATATACGCAAAGTTCCCTATTGTTTACAATGATGGCCGCATGAAGTGAGAGAGATTCGGACCGAGAAAGCGACAATTTCCCCATTAATTTGAGCGAGGATGAAAGATTTGTGGATGAGGAAAGTGTAAGTGAAGGACTAGTGGGGAGTGGATGCGATTCAGATAGGGAAGATGCTGTGAGAGGCGGGGGTGACCTGATATTCAGCTGGGAATGACTACAACAGTAAATAAACACAAGACATATATATACTCTATTAGCCACAACACAACCAGGCTTATATTTAATATGCCACAAATTAATCCTGCATAAAAACACCTCAGTGTTTGTTATGCTAGCTCCTATGCTAGCTCCTAGCTCCTAGCTCCATATAAGCCGCCAATACAATTCAAACACCTGATCAACACACACAATCACTCAGCCCAAAAGACCGTTCACCTAACCCAAGGTTCATAAAGCTTATATATTTAAACAAAGTACCGTACGTGACGCGCACGTACGGTCAAGCAATCAAATGTTTGGAAGCCAAAGCTGCATACTCACGGTAGCACGTCTGCGTCTTTGTCATCCAAATCAAAGTAATCCTGGTAAGAGTCTGTGTTGTCCCAGTTCTCTACAGGCGTCTGCGTATCGAAGTCAAAAGTCCTCCTGGTTAGAGTCTCTGTTATCCGAGTTCTTCGATCTTGACTGCATCTTTCGGGAATGTAAACAATGAAACACCGCCGGCTGTGTTGTGTTGCTGCTGACTTCCTTCGCAAAATACGTCCGCTTTGCACCGAGAACATTCTTCTTTGCTTGCTCAGCTTCTTTCTCCATAATGCAATGAACATAATTGCAACAGATTCACCAACACAGATGTCCAGAATACACCCAGAATGAGATGAAAACAGCTATTTCGTATTGGCTTCAATGTGGAAGCCATACCCGTGTTCCCCGGGCTACGTCACGCGCATACGTCATCCTCAGAGGCGTTTCGAACCGGAAGTTTAGCAGGAAATTTAAAATGGCACTTTATAAGTTAACCCGGCCGTATTGGCATGTGTTGCAATGTTAAGATTTCATCATTGATATATAAACTATCAGACTGCGTGGTCGCTAGTAGTGGCTTTCAGTAGACCTTTAAAATAAGTATATTCTCACTAATAACAAGAGCACTTTTCTTGGGTAAAAAAAAAAAAAGACCTTTTTGCTCAATATGTTGAAAAATATTCTTAAATTAAGTAAATGCTAGTGCCATTATCTTGACATAATGATATGCGCTCGGCATTACATTTCTTGAAACCAGCAAACTTATACTAAAAACTAATTTATTGTTCTTAATGGAAAGGCAACAAGGCTTGTTACTCTCGGGGTCTCCTAGCCGCTCAGGCTAATCATATTGTCTAAAAATGCATTTTTCCATGGATAACATGACATAATCGCGCCAAGTGCGTGCTCTTTCAGTCAATTAGTGCGCATATATACAGCCCGGCCCCCGGCCAAAATTGTCAGCCAAAAATCCTAATGAATATTGTCACAATTTATTAAATTGTACAGTAAAAAAAAAACAACAAAAAAAACTTAAAAAGGAAATGACTAGTGTCAGAATAATTGTATCTAAGTTATCACAAAACTTTGTGTCACATTGAGTTCAGCTCGCCCTGCTAGAGGACAAAAGCTGTCTTTGATCCTACCAAGCGAAAGGCTTGTAAAACTCCCCTGTGTAGGACGGGAAGCGACATGAAGGCGTCGGTTTCTTCCTTCTACTGTAATCCACAAAGATGTTGTCTTGACCCGAGATCTACAAAGCGGAGTGGAAGCAGGACCTGCCCAAGCTCCAGGCACCTCTTCTTTGGACTGTTTTACGACCTTTCCTTTGAACTGTTTGTAATCAAAGGCAGGGCCGGCCCGTGGCATAGGCCGTATAGGCAAATGCTAAGGGCGCCGTCCATCAGGGGGCGCCATGCCAGTGCCACAAATGTTGGAGGAAAAAAAAAATAAAATAAAAAAAATAAAAAAAGTTGGTAAATACAAAAATAATCCCACGATAATTAAAATGCAAAGTAAAGCCTATTTAATAGAAATATTATTTGTTACAACATTATACCCCCTCCCGTCCCCCCGCACGGTGCGCCCCTTTCCCTTCCCGTATCATGACCATTTTTGGACGTCCCCACATCAAAAAATCAACACAAGATGTCAAAACGGCCAAAACTGTCAGGTGCCCAGGGAAGAAAAAAGAGAAAAGAAGAGGAGAAACGAGAAAAAGACAGAGGTAGCAGGTAGGTAATGTTAGCCTACATGAAATTATTTGTCTGTTACAGAATGTGATAGTAACCTGGCTTTTTAGCATTAAGCTAATGTCACATGATTCGGCAATTGCTAATCAATAAATAGCTAGTTCTGTTTTAACGTCGGGTTAATATTGTGGAGGGGGATAAATTGTTATGGAAAATAATAATCTAACGTTAGGTAATTACAGTACTCCCACCTTACATTCCTCAGGGACATTTGTATTAGATCTTTTAAGCAGGTGTTTTTTCATTTACATTGTTATTGCCTTCTGGTTAGCTAATGTTTGCCCTGCAGGTAATAGTCACTTTTCCACCCCTTTATATATTAGGTATAGTTGTAAGCCTAGTTGTTAAAGTACACATCATTCATGTTAATTAAGCAATATCACATGAGAGGGAATGCTGTTTTTTTTATTTGAGCACTGCTGTGATTCGGTTAAAGATAATCATAACATAACATTCTCATATAATATATTATACTGTTACTTTGCATTCTGCTATTCAGCATTTCACTGTAATGATGACAATAAATTGAATCTAATCTAATTTGCATATCAGTTAACATCATACATATATCTCCTTGGTTTTTCATCTATATTATATCATTTCATTTTATTCCTGGAATCATATGTTTTTATTATTAGAATGTAATACTTCACTGCTGATGTGGGGGTGGGGGCGCCTCCTAAAATCTTGCCTAGGGCGCCAAATTGGTTAGGGCCGGGCTTGATCAAAGGTGATGGCTGTTTACGACCCCCCTCCCTTAGAAACGGCCGTTGAAATGCAACCAGGGAAAGTCCAAAGAAAAGTGGAGTCGTGCAATCTTTCGTCAGAGCGTGGCGACACTGTCCGAGGGTACAGGTGTACGCGTTTCTCCTCACTGAGCCAAATTTAATTATGTCTCTGTTTGATTCCTTGCTTCTTGTCTTGTTTAATAGATGTCCGACAACTAGATTATTGGTTAAAAATGTATGTGTCATAAATAGACGACTTCGTTATTATTTGAGAAATATTTACGGTGCATATTTGACGAAATACAAGTGTCGGTACGAATATGAACAGGTTGGCGTACAACTCGGGCTTGCCGAGGAAGAAATGAACATACCACTTTGGGCTTGAACGGTGGTTGGATCTCCTTGTTGGCCAGCCTTTCCCAGTCGATGCGGCGGAAGAAGGCCTGCTCCCGGATGTCCCTCTCGCCCTCTGAGCCGCAGCCCAGACGCTTGGAAGGGTGTTTGGTCATCAGCTGGCGGGGACCATAACATGGTGACATTATTATTCAATCATTGCATTCAAAGATGCAGGATTTTATTTTTATTTTATTTTTGTCTACACAACTGCATTTATAAATAAGCACTAACAACTCAATTCCTTTTCCAATCACATTGTGATGCTTAAAAAGTGACAGCCAGCTGTTTGAAGGTCAGAAATCTTATTTTATTTTAATGGATTCCCTATGAAAAGGCTCGTCACCTACCCCTTTGCAGATGGACACCGCTTCTTTGGACATGGACTTGGGGTAGGACACATTGTGCTCCATGATGGACTGGAAGAGCTCGTCCTCATCCTCGCCGTCAAACGGTGGCTGCAAAAGCCACCAGAAATATCCAAGCCGGGGTTAATGCGAATGAAAACTTAGACTAGCAAGTCTTGAACCGTGGTACGAGCATCACCTCATTAAAGTACAGTGTTTTATTTTCCTGTATTCAAACAGTGCTACTGTTCCAACTGTGTGGCCAAAAATATCAAATATACTTGTTAAAAAAAATCTTGTTTTTAATCGATACTTAGGCCTACTACGCCAAGCATCATTTCGCGTCGTTCACGCCATTTCCGGGTCCCAAATGACTGTCAAAGTGTACCAAATTGTGGGAATACCTACTCAGACTCCTTCTGTCCAGGTGAGAGGCATCATTTATGATCTACAAACCCCGTTTCCATATGAGTTGGGAAATGGTGTTAGATGTAAATATAAACGGAATACAATGATTTGCAAAACATTTTAAACCCATATTCAGTTGAATATGCTACAAAGACAACATATTTGATGTTCAAACTCATAAACTTTTTTTTGTTGTTGTTGCAAATAATCATTAACTTTAGAATTTGATGGCAGCAACATGTGACAAAGAAGTTGGGAAAGGTGGCAATAAATACTGATAAAGTTGAGGAATGCTCATCAAACACTTATTTGGAACATCCCCCAGGTGTGCGGGCAAATTGGGAACAGGTGGGTGCCATGATTGGGTGTAAAAGTAGATTCCATGAAATGCTCAGTCATTCACCAACAAGGACGGGGCGAGGGTCACCACTTTGTCAACAAATGCCTGAGCAAATTGTTGAACAGTTTAAGAACAACCTTTCTCAAGCAGCTATTGCAAGGAATTTAGGGATTACACCATCTACGCTCCGTAATATCATCAAAGGGTTCAGAGAATGTGGAGAAATCACTGCACGTAAGCAGTGACTTTCCATCCCTCAGGCTGTACTGCATCAACAAGCCACATCAGTGTGTAAAGGATATCACCACATGGAACACTTCAGAAACCCACTGTCAGTAACTACAGTTGGTCGCTACATCTGTAAGTGCAAGTTAAAACTCTCCTATGCAAGGCGAAAACTGTTTATCGACAACACCCAGAAACGCCGTCTGCTTCGCTGGGCCTGAGCTCAGCTAAGATGGACTGATACAAAGTGGAAAAGTGTTCTGTGGTCTGACGAGTCCACATTTCAAATTGTTTTTGGAAACTGTGGACGTCGTGTCCTCCGGACCAAAGAGGAAAAGAACCATCCGGATTGTTCTAGGCGCAAAGTGTAAAAGGCAGCATGTGTGATGGTATGGGGGTGTCTTAGTGCCCAAGACATGGGTAACTTACACATCTGTGAAGGCGCCATTAATGCTGAAAGGTACATACAGCTTTTGGAGCAACATATGTTGCCATCCAAGCAACGTTACCATGGACGCCCCTGCTTATTTCAGCAAGACAATGCCAAGCCACGTGTTACATCAACGTGGCTTCATAGTAAAAGAGTGCGGGTACTAGACTGGCCTGCCTGTAGTCCAGACCTGTCCCCATTGAAAATGTGTGAAGCCTAAAATAGCACAAGGGAGACCCCCGGACTGTTGAACAACTTAAGCTGTACATCAAGCAAGAATGGGAAAGAATTCCACTTCAAAAATGTGTCTCCTCACTTCCCAAACCTTTACTGAGTGTTGTTAAAAGGAAAGGCCATGTAACACAGTGGTGAACATGCCCTTTCCCAACTACTTTGGCACGTGTTGCAGCCATGAAATTCTAAGTTAATTATTATTTGCAAAAAAAAAAAAAAAGTTTATGAGTTTGAACATCAAATATGTTGTCTTTGTAGCATATTCAACTGAATATGGCTTGAAAATTATTTGCAAATCATTGTATTCCGTTTATATTTACATCTAACACAATTTCCCAACTCATATGGAAACGGGGTTTGTACAATAACATTCCAGGGAGCAAGGAAGCAAGGAAGCAGCTGACCAATCCATGATGTAAACATAGGGATACACGGCGTCGCTATAAATAGTTTGTCTGCTTTAGCGCTTATAATAACAATATTGCTGATACTTGGTTAATATTCAAGTCACGCAGGAGTGTTGTTGGCGGTTTTTAAAAGGTTATTTATTGGATTTTTTGGGCGAAATAGTGGGCCTCCCTCCATTGGCTGTGCTGTGAGCGAACTTGAATATTTTTGTTTTTATCCATTCGTCATGTCTTATATAACCATTGTGAACGATAGGCAAAATCCCCCTTTAAGGCTCACTTGTGGTATGTTGTGATTAGGGATGTCCGATAATGGCTTTTTGCCGATATTCCGATATTGTCCAACTCTTTAATTACCGATACCGATATCAACCGATACCGATATCAACCGATATATGCAGTGGTGGAATTAACACATTGTTATGCCTAATTTGGACAACCAGGTATGGTGAAGATAAGGTACTTTTAAAAAAAATTAGTAAAATAAGATAAATAAATTAAAAACATCTTCTTGAATAAAAAAGAAAGTACAACAATATAAAAACAGTTACATAGAAACTAGTAATGAATGAAAATGAGTAAAATTAAGTGTTAAAGGTTAGTACTATTAGTGGAGCAGCAGCACACACAATCATGTGTGCTTACGGACTGTATCCCTTGCAGACTGTATTGATATATATTGATATATAATGTAGGAAGCAGAATATTAATAACAGAAAGAAACAACCCTTTTGTGTGAATGAGTGTAAATGGGGGGGGGGAGGTTTTTTGGGTTGGTGCACTAATTGTAAGTGTATCTTGTGTTTTTTATGTGGATTTAATAAAAAAAAACAAAAAACAAAAAAAAACCGATACAGATAATAAAAAAACCGATACCGATAATTTCCGATATTACATTTTAACGCATATATCGGCCGATATTATCGGACATCTCTAGTAGTAGTTCCAGTCATTTATTGAAATATCATCTTGACTACTGTGGTTTACCTGTCCTGCCAGCATCTCATAGAGAAGAACTCCATATGCCCACCAGTCCACCGATTTCCCATAGGGCTGGTAGGCTATGATCTGATCAAGGGAAGAAGAGGAGGATAAGAACAGTCTTTTAAAAAAAACTAGCTATTCACAGAAGCTAACAAAGGAGCTTATTTTTTTCCTTTTTTTTTTCTAACATCCAATTTTCTGTTGCACTTTTCACTCCCACATGTGCACACACACACAACCAGCAGACACATGAGAAGCAAAAAAGAATAAAATGGCAGCTGCATTTAACAGCAAAAGTATCAATTTGTGCCATTGCCTGAGTTTTTAATCAGCACGGAGAAAAATAAAAATAATAAACTATTCATATTTAGTAACACCTGTTCACTTTTGAGAGCTTTGATATGAATAAATACAGGATAGGCTTATATTTGGATTTTTAAAATATTTATATATATATATATATATATATATATATATATATATATATATATATATATATATATATATATATATATATATATATATATATATATATTTTTTTTTATCCATTTCTAATAGTTTTATTTTTAAAAAATTATTTATTTGTCAGTATTTTTTTAATTTAAAAAAATCCCAAAAGATGTCAATAAAAAAATGCTGATTAATGTTATGCTTTATCGACTACGGCAGGGGTCACCAACGCGGTGCCCGCGGGCACCAGGTAGCCCGTAAGGACCAGATGAGTAGCCCGCCGGCCTGTTCTAAAAATAGCTCAAATAGCAGCACTTACCAGTGAGCTGCCTCTATTTTTTTAAATTGTATTTATTTACTAGCAAGCTGGTCTCGCTTTGCCCGACATTTTTAATTCTAAGAGAGACAAAACTCAAATAGAATTTGAAAATCCAAGAAAATATTTTAAAGACTTGGTCTTCACTTGTTTAAATGAATTCATTAATTTTTTTACTTTGCTTCTTATAACTTTCAGAAAAACAATTTTAGAGAAAAAATACAACCTTAAAAATGATTTTAGGATTTTTAAACACATATACCTTTTTACCTTTTAAATTCCTTCCTTTTCTTTCCTGACAATTTAAATCAATGTTCAAGTAAATGTATTTTTTTTATTGTAAAGAATAATAAATAAATTTTAATTTAATTCTTCATTTTAGCTTCTGTTTTTTCGACGAAGAATATTTGTGAAATATTTCTTCAAACGTATTATGATTAAAATTCAAAAAAATTATTCTGGCAAATCTAGAAAATCTGTAGAATCAAATTTAAATCTTATTTCAAAGTCTTTTGAATTTATTTAAAAATTTTTGTTCTGGAAAATCTAGAAGAAATAATGATTTGTCTTTGTTAGAAATATAGCTTGGTCCAGTTTGTTATATATTCTAACAAAGTGTAGATTGGATTTTAACCTATTTAATCAAAATTCTAAAATTACCTTAATCAGGAAAAATTACTAATGATGTTCCACAAATTATTTTTTTAAGTTTTTCTCTTCTTTTTTTCGGTTGAATTTTGAATTTTAAAGAGTCGAAATTGAAGATAAACTATGTTTCAAAATTTAATTGTCATTTTGTTCGTGTTTTCTCCTCTTTTAAACCGTTCAATTAAGTGTAAATATCATTAATTATTAATAATAACATAGAGTTAAAGGTAAATTGAGCAAATTGGCTATTTCTGGCAATTTATTTAAGTGTGTATCAAAGTGGTAGCCCTTCGCATTAATCACTACCCAAGAAGTAGCTCTTGGTTTCAAAAAGGTTGGTGACCCCTGGACTACGGTGTCGGCACAGACTACAAATGCGGACCCGCGCAAATTTTCAGGACTTATGCAGATCCCAAATACAGATCAGCAGGTACCAGAAGGTAAGAAAAGTGGATTTTGCATTATATTGCGAAACAAAACACCAGGTAATATGTCTTACTTTATACACACACCATAATAATACTCCTATGTTGAAGCACAGTACAATCCATCAAGTGGTGTGGCTTCACAGCTTACCAAAGTCATACTAAAACATTTTTGATACATTTTTGAGCGCCGTGTGTAATGTTCTATATTTTCAATGGAACATATAACATTGTGCTGTTGTTTACTTGAGTCATATTGCAGTCTGCACGTATCTCTTATGTGTGACTGCCATCGTATTGCAGTCTACATGTATCTCTTATGTGGGACTGCCATCTACTGGTCACACTTATCATTTCACCAAGTGCCAAATAAAATAGCATCGAGGTCGGTAAGTACAACCAAATTATTCCGTGCATTAGGCGCAGCGGTTATAAGGCGCACTGTCCAGTTTTGAGGAAATGAAAGGATTTTATGTGCGCCTTATTGTCCGAAAATGACGCTAGTAAAAGTCAAAACTAAAATAATTCCTGAAGATTTATGTCGGGATACTATTTTGATGTTATGGCGAGTTAGATGTATTATCATTATATAAAATTACTCAAAAAATAAATTAATACAAAAAAAAATAAAAAAAATAAATCCATTCATCCATTTTCCACCGCTTGCCCTTCTCGGGGTGGATTACTCCAAAAATAGTGTTTTTAAAAAAACACCTTTTTTTCAGTTTTTTTATACATCATTTTAATATTAGTTGGATTGTTTGGATTAAAAAACATTCAACAAAGACAAAAAAATATTTACTTTTATATTATTGTAAATATAAGTAAAATCTGTGCTTTAAGAAATACATTTTTCTTTACACTGATTTCAGGTATGGTCATAATTCACTTAAAAATTTATTAAAAATTATTTTTTTTAAATCCAAAAATATGTCAATAAAAAATGCTAATAAATTTTATGCTTTACAGTATTATTAATGTAATTATGAATTGCAGTCACATAATATTATTACACATACATTATTATTAACCATTAGTAATGTTGGTATTAATTCACACAGCAACACTAAATTGGCCCCAGTGTGTGAATGTTGTTATATATATATATATATATATATATATATATATATATATATATATATATATATATATATATATATATATATATATATATATATATATATATATATATATATATATATATATATATATATCCATGTTTTACCGCTTTTGTGATCTTTTTCTTGTGAAATTCCAACTCATTTTTCACAGCAAGCTTTTCTATATTTGCATAGTATGTATATATTATTCATGTTGTAAATACACATCTTTATATATCTAGAAAGTAAATCAACTGTTAAAATACTTTAGGTTTGCCAATATTGCTCAAAGAGAACAAATCCTGTAGCATATAAAGACAGTTTTCTTATAAAACTCTGACTTTTGTCGAGTAAAATTACGACTCTTTTCATAAAATTGCCAAAATGTTAAGTTTTTCCTTGTAAAATTGCGACTGTTATTGAGTAAAATTCCAACTTTTATCATAATATTGCACAAATGTTCAGTTTTTCTTGTAAAAGTTTGACTTGCGTCGAGTAAAATGATGACTTTTATTATAATACTGCCAACATTCTACGTTTTTCTTGTGAAATTGTGACCTTTTTCTTGTGAAATTCCAACTAATTTTTCACAACAAGCTTTTTTATATTTGCATAGTATGTATACATGATTAATTATCATCATAATTTTGCAGAGCAAAATTCCGATTATTATTATAATATTGCCAACATTTTTAAGTTTTCTTATAAAATTGTGACTTTTGTCGAGTAAAACTACGACTATTTTCATAAAGTTGCCAAAATGTTAAGCTTTTCTTGTAAAATTGCGACTGTTATTGAGTTAAATTCCAACTTTTATCATAACATTGCACAATTGTTCAGTTTTTCTTGTAAAAGTTTGACTTGCGTTGAGTAAAATGATGACCTGTTATTATAATACTGCCAACATTCTACATTTTTCTTGTGAAATTGTGACCTTTTTCTTGTGAAATTCCAACTCATTTTTCACAACAAGCTTTTTTATATTTGCATAGTATGTATACTTTATTAATTATCATCATAATTTTGCCGAGCAAAATTCCGATTATTATTATAGTAATGCCAACATTTTTAAGTTCTTATAAAATTGTGACTTGTCGAGTAAAATTACGACTCTTTTCATAGAATTGCCAACATTTTAAGCTTTTCTTGTAAAACTGCGACTGTTATTGAGTAAAATTCCAACTTTTATCATAATATTGCACAAATGTTCAGTTTTTCTTGTCAAAGTTTGACTTGCGTTGCGTAAAATGATGACTTTTATTATAATACCGCCAAAATTCTACGTTTTTCTTGTGAAATTGTGACATTTTTCTTGTGAAATTCCAACAAATTTTTCACAACAAGCTTTTTTATATTTGCATAGTATGTATATATTATTCATGTTGTGAATACACATCTTTACATATCTAGAAACGAAATAAACTGTTAAAATACTAAAGTTTTGCCCGTATTCCTCTAAAACAACACATCCTGTAGCATATAAAGACAACCCTTCAAAACAAAAGCAGACCAGTAAAATAATAGTCGCTTCACTATAGAAACTGCGGACAGTCTTTTATTTACCCAACTGGAACTGAAAGTGTAAATGCATGTTAATGGTAAATATGAACTTTATATTTATGTTTACAAAATAATCTTGAAGTGAGAGACGATTACTGTCAGAGTCAATGCATACAGTCTATGTTTAAATGCAGTATTTTATTGATTTAATCCATAATTACATTTCCTTATTAGCCAAGAGTAAAAAAAAAAAAAAAGTGGAGGAAAGATATGGAATAATATCTCATTGTAATTTAGGTGAAAAATGCACATTTGATGCAGTTGAAAATGACCTCTCCTGTATGTTTTCATTATATTTCACATGTAAAGTCATGTTTTTTTTTTATTAGTAATTTTAGAATCTGTTGCAGGCCGTTAAAAAAATTAAATAAAAAAAACCAACTACAATATGGTAGAGAAAGACATCTTTTTGTAGAGATGAAAAGAAATGCTGAGTCAGCAAAGGTGTCACTACTTAGTGCTTGTTTCCTCACCATGGGCGCCTCACCTCTGGTGCGATGTAGTCAGGTGTGCCGCAGAAGGTGCGCGTGCTCATGCCTTCATACATGTTCTCCTTGCACATGCCAAAGTCTGCGATCTTAATGTGGCCCTCGGAGTCCAGCATCACGTTGTCCAGCTTCAGGTCCCTGAGGGGAGGGCCACACACATCATTATTATCGTCCTCGTGAGGCTGAATTCCTGACACAGGTTTTGATCGGATTGTTATCGGAGGGCTTGAGAGATGAGGTCTCGGTCCACTCGGAAGTGAACTCTGGTGTGGTTCGGCTCACATGAGCTTAAAAACGTGAACGCTTCACGGACCAAAGACAGGGACGGCCAAAAGCATGCAGATATGACAAATATGTAGGAGAAAATGTGCTATCTGTCCTCTGGTCAACATATGAAATAACAAGTGTGTGTAAAAATTTGAAGTGCTCCTCCTCTGATCAACATATGAAATAACAAGTGTGTGTAAACATTTGAAGTGCTCCTCCTCTGATCAACATATGAAATAACAAGTGTGTGTAAAAATTTGAAGTGCTCCCCTTCTGGTCAAAAACACAGAAAAAACACTGTAAAAGATCCTTAATAAACTAAACTAAAAGTGCCTTATTGCAGTGAAACTTGCAAAGGGACATGTAAGCAAATATTAACATTGCTGTATGTATACTTTTGACCCAGCACATTTGCTCACATTTTCAGTAGACCCATAATCCATCCATCCATTTCCTACCGCTTTCTAGATATATAAAGATGTGTATTTACAACATGAATTATATATACATACTATGCCAAAATTTTAAAAAAAGCCTGTTATGAAAAATGAGTTGGAATTTCACAAGAAAAAGGTCACAATTTCACAAGAAAAACTTAGAATTTTGGCAGTATTATAACAAAAGTAATTTTATTTACTCAACGCAAGTCAAACTTTTACAAGAAAAACTGAACATTTGTGCAATGTTATGATAAAAGTTGGAATTTTACTTAACAGTTGCAATTTTACAAGAAAAGCTTAAAATGTTGGCTATTTTAAGGAAAGAGTTGTAATTTTACTTGAAATACGTCACAATTTTATAAGAAAACTTAAAAATGTTGGCAATATTATAATAATAATCGGAATTTTGCTCGGCAAAATTATGATAATTAATAATATATACATACTATGCAAATATAAAAAAAGCTTGTTGTGAAAAATGAGTTGGAATTTCACAAGAAAAAGGTCACAATTTCACAAGAAAAACTTAGAATTTCTGCAGTATTATAATAAAAGTAATTTTACTCAACGCAAGTCAAACTTTTACAAGAAAAACTGAACATTTGTGCAATATTATGACAAAAGTTGGAATTTTACTCAATAACAGTCGCAATTTTACAAGAAAAGCTTAACATTTTGGCAATTTTATGAAAAGAGTTGTCATTTTACTCGAAATAAGTCACAATTTTATAAGAAAACTTAAAAAAGTTGGCAATATTATAATAATCGGAATTTTGCTCGGGGCAAAATTATGATAATAATCAATAATATATACATACTATGCAAATATTAAAAAAACCTTGTTGTGAAAAATGAGTTGGAATTTCACAAGAAAAAGGTCACAATTTCACAAGAAAAACTTAGAATTTTGGCAGTATTATAATAAAAGTCGTCATTTTACTCAACGCAAGTCAAACTTTTACAAGAAAAAAACTGAACATTTGTGCAATATTATGATAAAAGTTGGAATTTTACTCAATAACAGTCGCAATTTTACAAGAAAAGCTTAACATTTTGGCAATTTTATGAAAAGAGTCGTCATTTAACTCGAAATAAGTCACAATTTTAGAAGAAAACTTAAAAAAGTTGGCAATATTATAATAATCTGAATTTTGCTCGGCAAAATTATAATATTTAATAATATATACATACTATGCAAATATAAAAAAAGCTTGTTGTGAAAAATTAGTTGGAATTTCACAAGAAAAACTTAGAATTTCGGCAGTATTATAATAAAAGTAATTTTACTCAACGCAAGTCAAACTTTGACAAGAAAAACTGAACATTTGTGCAATATTATGATAAAAGTTGGAATTTTACTCAATAACAGTCGCCGTTTTACAAGAAAAGCTTAACATTTTGGCAATTTTATGAAAAGAGTCATTTTACTCTAAATAAGTCACAATTTTATAAGAAAACTTAAAAAAGTTGGCAATATTATAATAATCGGAATTTTGCTCGGCAAAATTATGATAATAATATATACATACTATGCAAATATAAAAAAGCCTGTTGTGAAAAATGAGTTGGAATTTCACAAGAAAAAGGTCACAATTTCACAAGAAAAACTTAGAATTTTGGCAGTATTATAACAAAAGTAATTTTACTCAACGCAAGTCAAACTTTTACAAGAAAAACTGAACATTTGTGCAATATTATGATAAAAGTTGGAATTTTACTTAACAGTTGCAATTTTACAAGAAAAGCTTAAAATGTTGGCTATTTTAAGAAAAGAGTTGTAATTTTACTTGAAATAAGTCACAATTTTATAAGAAAACTTGAAAATGTTGGCAATATTATAATAATCGGAATTTTGCTCGGCAAAATTATGATAATAATCAATAATATATACATACTATGCAAATATAAAAAAAGCTTGTTGTGAAAAATGAGTTGGAATTTCACAAGGAAAAGGTCACAATTTCACAAGAAAAACTTAGAATTTTGGCAGTATTATAATAAAAGTCATTTTACTCAACACAAGTCAAAATGTTACAAGAAAAGCTGAACATTTGTGCAATGTTATGATAAAAGTTGGAATTTTACTCAATAACAGCCGCAATTTTACAAGAAAAGCTTAACATTTTGGCAATTTAATGAAAAGAGTCGTCATTTAACTCGAAATAAGTCACAATTTTAGAAGAAAACTTAAAAAAGTTGGCAATATTATAATAATCTGAATTTTGCTCGGCAAAATGATGATAATAATCAACAATATATACATACTATGCAAATATAAAAAAAACCTTGTTGTGAAAAATGAGTTGGAATTTCACAAGAAAAAGGTCACAATTTCACAAGAAAAACTTAGAATTTTGGCAGTATTATAATAAAAGTCGTCATTTTACTCAACGCAAGTCAAACTTTTACAAGAAAAACTGAACATTTGTGCAATATTATAATAAAAGTTGGAATTTTACTCAATAACAGTCGCAATCTTACAAGAAAAGCTTAAAATGTTGGCTATTTTAAGAAAAGAGTTGTAATTTTACTTGAAATAAGTCACAGTTTTATAAGAAAACTTGAAAATGTTGGCAATATTATAATAATCGGAATTTTGCTCGGCAAAATTATGATAATAATCAATAATATATACATACTATGCAAAAATAAAAAAAGCTTGTTGTGAAAAATGAGTTGGAATTTCACAAGAAAAAGGTCACAATTTCACAAGAAAAACTTAGAATTTTGGCAGTATTATAATAAAAGTCATCATTTTACTCAACGCAAGTCAAACTTTTACAAGAAAAACTGAACATTTGTGCAATATTATGATAAAAGTTGGAATTTTACTCAATAACAGCCGCAATTTTACAAGAAAAGCTTAACATTTTGGCAATTTAATGAAAAGAGTCATCATTTAACTCGAAATAAGTCACAATTTTAGAAGAAAACTTAAAAAAGTTGGCAATATTATAATAATCTGAATTTTGCTCGGCAAAATTATGATAATAATCAATAATATATACATACTATGCAAATATAAAAAAACCTTGTTGTGAAAAATTAGTTGGAATTTCACAAGAAAAAGGTCACAATTTCACAAGAAAAACTTAGAATTTCGGCAGTATTATAACAAAAGTCATTTTACTCAACGGAAGTCAAACTTTTACAAGAAAAAACTGAACATTTGTGCAATATTATGATAAAAGTTGGAATTTTACTCAATAACAGTCGCAATTTTACAAGAAAAGCTTAACATTTTGGCAATTTTTTGAAAAGAGTCGTCATTTTACTCGAAATAAGTCACAATTTTATAAGAAAACTTAAAAAAGTTGGCAATATTATAATAATCGGAATTTTGCTCGGCAAAATTATGATAATAATCAATAATATATACATACTATGCAAATATAAAAAAAGCTTGTTGTGAAAAATTAGTTGGAATTTCACAAGAAAAAGGTCACAATTTCACAAGAAAAACTTATAATTTTGGCAGTATTATAATAAAAGTCGTCATTTTACTCAACGCAAGTCAAACTTTTACAATAAAAAACTGAACATTTGTGCAATATTATGATAAAAGTTGGACTTTTACTCAATAACAGTCGCAATTTTACAAGAAAAGCTTAACATTTTGGCAATTTTATGAAAAGAGTCATCATTTAACTCGAAATAAGTCACAATTTTAGAAGAAAACTTAAAAAAGTTGGCAATATTATAATAATCTGAATTTTGCTCGGCAAAATTATAATATTTAATAATATATACATACTATGCAAATATAAAAAAAGCTTGTTGTGAAAAATTAGTTGGAATTTCACAAGAAAAACTTAGAATTTCGGCAGTATTATAATAAAAGTAATTTTACTCAACGCAAGTCAAACTTTGACAAGAAAAACTGAATATTTGTGCAATTTTATGATAAAAGTTGGAATTTTACTCAATAACAGTCGCCGTTTTACAAGAAAAGCTTAACATTTTGGCAATTTTATGAAAAGAGTCATTTTACTCTAAATAAGTCACAATTTTATAAGAAAACTTAAAAAAGTTGGTAATATTATAATAATAGGAATTTTTCTCGGCAAAATTATGATAATAATTAAAAATATATACATACTATGCAAATATAAAAAAAGCTTGTTGTGAAAAATTAGTTGGAATTTCACAAGAAAAAGGTCACAATTTCACAAGAAAAACTTAGAATTTCGGCAGTATTATAATAAAAGTAATTTTACTCATTGCAAGTCAAACTTTTACAAGAAAAATTGAACATTTGTGCAATATTATGACAAAAGTTGGAATTTTACTCAATAACAGCCGCAATTTTACAAGAAAAGCTTAACATTTTGGCAATTTTATGAAAAGAGTCGTCATTTAACTCGAAATAAGTCACAATTTTAGAAGAAAACTTAAAAAAGTTGGCAATATTATAATAATCTGAATTTTGCTCGGCAAAATTATAATATTTAATAATATATACATACTATGCAAATATAAAAAAAGCTTGTTGTGAAAAATTAGTTGGAATTTCACAAGAAAAACTTAGAATTTCGGCAGTATTATAATAAAAGTAATTTTACTCAACGCAAGTCAAACTTTGACAAGAAAAACTGAACATTTGTGCAATTTTATGATAAAAGTTGGAATTTTACTCAATAACAGTCGCCGTTTTACAAGAAAAGCTTAACATTTTGGCAATTTTATGAAAAGAGTCATTTTACTCTAAATAAGTCACAATTTTATAAGAAAACTTAAAAAAGTTGGTAATATTATAATAATCGGAATTTTTCTCGGCAAAATTATGATAATAATTAAAAATATATACATACTATGCAAATATAAAAAAAGCTTGTTGTGAAAAATTTGTTGGAATTTCACAAGAAAAAGGTCACAATTTCACAAGAAAAACTTAGAATTTCGGCAGTATTATAATAAAAGTAATTTTACTCATTGCAAGTCAAACTTTTACAAGAAAAACTGAACATTTGTGCAATGTTATGACAAAAGTTGGAATTTTACTCAATAACAGCCGCAATTTTACAAGAAAAGCTTAACATTTTGGCAATTTTATGAAAAGAGTCGTAATTTTACTCGACAAAAGTCAGAGTTTTATAAGAAAACTGTCTTTATATGCTACAGGATTTGTTCTCTTTGAGCAATATTGGCAAAACTAAAGTATTTTAACAGTTGATTTACTTTCTAGATATATAAAGATGTGTATTTACAACATGAATAATATATACATACTATGCAAATATAAAAAAAGATTGTTGTGAAAAATTAGTTGGAATTTCACAAGAAAAAGGTCACAATTTCACAAGAAAAACTTAAAATTGTGGCAATATTATAATAAAAGTCGTCATTTTACTCAACGCGAGTCCAAATTTGACAAGAAAAAGAAAAGAAGAAAAACATTTTGGCAATTTTATGAAAATAGTCGTAGTTTTACTCGACAAAAGTCACCATTTTATAAGAAAACTTAAAAATGTTGGCAATATTATAATAATAATCAGAATTTTGCTCGGCAAAATTATGATAATAATTAACAATATATACATACTATGCAAACATAAAAAAAGCTTGTGAAAAATGAGTTGGAATTTCACAAGAAAAAGGTCACAATTTCACAAGAAACACTTAGAATTTTGGCAGTATTATAATAAAAGTCATCATTTTACTCAACGCAAGTCAAACTTTTACAAGAAAAACTGAACATTTGTGCAATATTATGATAAAAGTTGGAATTTTACTTAACATTTGCAATTTTACAAGAAAAGCTTAAAATGTTGGCTATTTTAAGGAAAGAGTTGTAATTTTACTTGAAATACGTCACAATTTTATAAGAAAACTTAAAAATGTTGGCATTATAATAATAATCGGAATTTTGCTCGGCAAAATGATGATAATAATCAATAATATATACATACTATGCAAATATAAAAAAACCTTGTTGTGAAAAATGAGTTGGAATTTCACAAGAAAAAGGTCACAATTTCACAAGAAAAACTTAGAATTTTGGCAGTACTATAATAAAAGTCCTCATTTTACTCAACGCAAGTCAAAATGTTACAAGAAAAACTGAACATTTTGTGCAATATTATGATAAAAGTTGGAATTTTACTCAATAACAGTCGCAATTTTACAAGAAAAGCTTAACATCTTGGCAATTTTATGAAAAGAGTCGTCATTTTACTCGAAATAAGTCACAATTTTATAAGAAAACTGTCTTTATATGCTACAGGATATGTTGTTTTCCAGCAATATGGGCAAAACTAAAGTATTTTAACTGTTGATTTAGTCTCTAGATATATAAAGATGTGTATTTACAACATTAATAACATATACATACTATGCAAATATAAAAAAAATTGTTGTGAAAAATGAGTTGGAATTTCACAAGAAAAAGGTCACAAAAGCGGTAGAGCATGGATATATATATATATATATATATATATATATATATATATATATATATATATATATATATATATATATATATATATATATATATATATATATATATATATATATATATATATATATATATATTATTATGTCCCTCTCAGGGGTGCTGGGTTCTTTACAAGTGTACGTAAACTTTTGACCACGACTTTACACAATAAAATCCTTACATGACCTTTTTTTTTATTTTACCAAACTGGAAGTGTGAGAGCAGTGACCCACCTGTAGATAATTCCCTTCCGGTGCAGGAAAAAGAGACCGGCTGCGATCTCGGCGGCGTAAAAGCTGTAAAAAAAGTGAGAATGAATAAAAAAAAGTCCCAAAGCGAAAGAGAAACAAAAACCTACACTGCTTGCGGCTCCTTGAACTTTCCCATCCGCTGGATGTGATACATGAGGTCGCCTCCATTGATGTACTCCATCACAAAGTAGAGGCGGTCCTAAACGCAGTTAGAGTCGTTTTAGTGTGCGCCCGGGGTGGGGGAGTGGGCGGAGCCTGCGCACGCACCACGGTCTGGAAGCACGAGTGCAGCTGGGTGAGAAACGGTGGCTTGTCCCTCTGCGCCAACACCCGCTTCTCCACCATGGTGCACTCCACGTCGTCGTCCTGGATCACCACGTCCTTCTTCAGGATCTTGATGGCGTACAACTCCTCCGTCGACTTCATCTCCGCCAGCATCACCTGCGGGAGGGGAGGGGCTGCGGGTTAAAGGTCAGGCGTGGGGGCGGCGTGGAGCGCGCGAGTGCACGAGGCCCACCTTGCCGAAGCTGCCTTTCCCCAGCAGGGCCAGGAAGTTGAAGTCGCTCAGGCGGATACGCTCGCCGTTTCCCGAAGGGAGGCTGAAGCGGCGGTGGTCCGACGGCGTGATGACTTTCTTCCCGTGGCCGAGCTTGGCTTTCTAAAGAGACACATAATAGTTCATCCTATTTGGAAAAACCTCCAAGTAAATGTGAGAAATTAGTAGGAAACTGCACCAACATAAAGAACTGGAACGCCAAAAACATGGCCGACATGCTATGCTAATGTTTGGTTAGCAAATATCCTTTTAGCCAAAAATATCTGTTGTATACCGTGTATAAGGCGCACTTAAAATCCTTTCATTATTATTAATTATAATTATAATTATATATATATAATTATATTATAATTATACTATATATTATAATTAATAATTTTTTAATATATTATATATTATAATTAATAAATAATAATATGATTATAATTATATATATATATATATATATAAAATTATATATATATATATATATAATTATAATTATATTATAATATTATAATTATATTATATTATAATTATATTATAATTATAATTAATTATATTAGCCAAAAATATCTGTTATATACCGTATATAAGGCGCACTTAAAATCCTTTCATTATTATTACTTATAATTATAATTATATATATATAATTATATTATAATTATACTATATATTATAATTAATAATTTTTTAATATATTATATATTATAATTAATAAATAATAATATGATTATAATTATATATATATATACATATATATAATTATAATTATATTATAATATTATAATTATATTATATTATAATTATAATTAATTATATTAGCCAAAAATATCTGTTATATACTGTATACAAGGCGCACTTAAAATCCTTTCATTATTATTAATTATAATTATATATATATATAATTATAATTATATATATATATAATTATAATTATATATATATATAATTATAATTATATTATAATATTATAATTAATAATTTTTGTATATAATAAATAATAATATGATTATAATAATATATATATATATATATATATATACATATATATATATATATACATACATACATACATATATATATATATATACATATATATATATATATATATATACATACATACATACATACATATATATATATATATATACATATATATACATATATATATATATATATACATACATATATATATATACATACATATATATATATATATATATATATATATATATATATATATATATATATATATATATATATATATATATATATATATATATATATATACATATATATATATATATATATATATATATATATATAACCCCCCTCGACCCCAAAAGGGACAAGCGGTAGAAAATGGATGGATGGTTATATATATATATATATATATATATATATATATATATATATATATATATATATATATATATATATATATATATATATATATATATATATATATATATATATACATAACTATCCATCCATCCCATCCATCCATTTTCTACCGCTTATTCCCTTCGGGGTCGCTGGAGCCTATCTCAGCTACAATCGGGCGGAAGGCGGTGTACACCCTGGACAAGTCGCCACCTCATCGCAGGGCCAACACAGATAGACAGACAACATTCACACTCACATATAATTATAATTATATTATATTATAATAATTATATTATATATTATTTTATAATATTATAATTATATTATATATTATAATTATAATTAATTATATTAGCCAAAAATATCCGTTATATACCGTATATAAGGCGCACTTAAAATCCTTTAATTTTCTCAAAAATTGACAGTGCGCCTTACAACGTTCCCTCTAAGGTGCGCGCCTGCGCAATTGCGCACTGCTCAAGCGTCCTCTGCGCACAGCAAATATATGCCGCGCACCAAATCAAATCCCATCTGAATTCTAAACAAAATAAACAAAATTATTCCGTGTAATTTTGCAATGCAACTCTGAGTGACAGTGACAACAAGCGGCCCTAACGGTGTTCGTCAACACCGTTCAATTATTGTAACGTCTATCGAGATGCTTCGAGGACAGGAAATATATCGATCACTTTATTGAGCAAAACTGTTTATATTCGGCCATAACCACACCAAAAACATGAGTAAAAAACTTATATCGCGAAAAACTAGTCATTTTCTGCCGTACAAACCAGGCCAAAACCAACTTGTCATCTGTCACCAACACGCATACCGCTAAACCACTGGTGCGTTTATGGCCACACAAAAAGTCGGACAACTCAAACACCACACAAAGTTACACTATGACTCCTCAGTCATACGTGTGCTTATTCTACTGTCATTTATTATTAATGTTAATTTATTGATATTAATCATGGAATGCTGTTACTAGAGAAAGTTACAGGAATGCACTTCATCCTATGCTTACATTTCATTGTGCAACATGAGGATGTTTAAGGGGGAACTAAATGTGATCTCTGAAAGGGGTACAAATGATTTCCAAAGCAGGACCACCACCCAGACATATTGTACAATACTAATCCATAGCTTAGGAAAAACAAGATTTCTCTTATTTTCATTACAAGTGGGCCAAATCACTAATATTACTGAATAATGTCATGAAAATGACTCCTCTCATTTGAGTGTTATTATAAGAGATTGGTTACCAATAATATGCTCCACTGATTGCTCAGGGAGTTTTTGTGTTTGCTCAGACACATGAACAATTAGATGGAACATCGGCGCCTTATAACCCGGTGCGCCTAATGTGCGGAATAATTCTGGTTGTGCCTCCCGACCTCGAAGCGATTTTATTTGGTACACGGTGTAATGATAAGTGTGACCAGTAGATGGCAGACACACATAAGAGATATGTGTGACTGTCATTGGTACTTTAACTTTAACTTTAAACATGTCATATCTTATAGCAGTCATTTTCAACCAGTGTGCCGCGGCACACTAGAGATCGTCAGGTGTGCCGTGAGAAATTATTTAATATCTCCTAATTAACCATTGTCGGGTGTCCGTGCTATAATAAAGTGCGGCAGATAATATAATACTCATCTATTTCAGTAGGTGGCAGCAGAGGGCGATAAATACCTGTAAAGACAATCGAGTTAGCGCTGCGCATCACGTGATAGTGACAGTTTGGGATCGCAGCAAAAGGAGGCGAGCAAGTGACAGTGATGGAGAAGTTTTTGAGAAGGGAAAATGCAAATGGCGAACAGGGTCCTGGACAAAATTCTGACCCAGATGAAGGCTCTAGTATGAGTGGTCTACAAAATAAAAAAAGACGGTGAGCTCGAGGCAATAAAGCGAAAGCTATCTTTCATTTGGATTGACTTTCACCGGGGATGCGAGAGCACCGACTCCGCAGTGCTTGGTGTGTGGTGAGAAGCTATCCAATAGCGCCAAGGTGCCAAGCAAGCTTAAACGCCATCTCCAAACAAAACACCCCGATGGACTATTTTGTACGCTTACGTACAAACAATGAGAAACAGGCAACTTTTCTGAGAAAAACCACAAAGGTAAACAAGAGAGCCCTCAAAGCTTGCTACCTTGTTGTTGAACTCGTAGCTAAATCAAAAAAGTCCCACACTGTGGCAGAAACATTAATACTGCGAGCTTGTAAAGCCATTGTAATAGTAGTGAGTATAAATACATTTAGAAAACTATATTATTAACTACATGTATTATATACTGTGTTAGAGTGTCATTTTGTGTCATTTTGGTTGGTGGTGTGCCGCAGGATTTTGTAAATGTAAAAAGTGTGCCGCGGCTTAAAAAAGGTTGAAAATCACTGTCTTATAGGACCCAATAATTATCATTATATTCACAAGACAAAAAGATACAATTGGACGGAGATGTCAGCATGAATTCCAGTTCCAACAAGTTATTCCAAATGATGTGTTCAGTTCTAGTACAGTAGTCAGTTCTAGTACAGTAGTATGTTTGCCACCCCGCTGATACAAATAATTTCTCCACTGTCTGCATGTTGCTTGAAAGGTGGGGGGTCAGCCAGTGGGGCGCCAATGTTGCACACCCCCTGCGGTCATAATGACTGGCTTCAAGGTCTTTGGAAAACTACAGAAAAAAGGACAATTAAGACCCTGCCGGCCTCAAAATGACAAGAGGATTTTGCCACTTGCAAGAATTTTTTTTTTTCTGTAGAAAATCTAAGGGTTTTTGCAGAATATTTAGCATTTTAAAGGAAATGACAAAGTTTTAAATGTATTTTGCATGGATTTCAACACATTTGAAACTGCTGTACACATAAAAGCAACATAAATACAGCACAGTGTATACATGTGTCATGCTGCCACCGTGTGGACAGATTGAGCATGTGTTCATACATGTGTGGAGTTTCAATCACAGACAAAGTGTTAGTACATATACAGACAGATTGTTTTTTTTGCATAAGAAAAGATTTCAATATTCGTTAGGAATTAATTGTTCATTAATTTGTTCAATTAAAGAAGCAATAATATTGTCACACTTGTTACGTAACTAACAAAAAATATATGATTATTTTTTTAATGTGTAACTGTTTATAAGCGTTGCACACACATAAAATATTAGCAACAACATTGCCCTGATCTGGGGTTGCCGTGGCAACTATCCAAACCATTTTTTTGACGTTCTCATACGTGAAGTTCTCATTAGTAATAATAATAATGAATAACACATACAAGTAAAAACAATAATTATGTTATAAAATAATTGTAAAATAAAATAATCAAATGAAATATGTCAAATATAATACAACATAATTAGAAATAAAGTAACCAAATTAAATAGGATTAAAATGCTAAGAGTAAAAATAAAAAAGCATATTTAAATATTATTAAAACATACGCATTTACAGTATAACACCTAACCATTTGAGTAAAAATACATTACAAAATAATTAAAAAATAAACAAAGTAAATATCAATAAAAATGATTTTGTAAAATAAAATAATCAAATGAAATATGATGTAAAATATAATAAAACAATTAGAAATAAAGTTACCAAATTAAATAGGATTAAAATGCTAATAGTAAAAATAAAAAAGCATATTTAAATATTAAAACTTATGCATTTACAGTAAAACACCTAACCGTTTGAGTAAAAATATATTACAAAATAATTAAAAAATAAACAAAGTAAATATCAATAAAAATAATTTTTGTAAAATAAAATAATCAAATGAAATATGATGGGAAATATAAGACAACATAATTACAAATAAAGTTACCAAATTAAATAGGATTAAAATGCTGAGAGTAATAAAAAAAAATAGCATATTTAAATATTATTAAAACATATGCATTTACAGTAAAACACCTAACCATTTGAGTAAAAATGTATTACAAAATAAGTAAAAAATAAACAAATTAAATATCAATAACAATGATTTTTAAAAATAAAATAATCAAATATGATGGAAAATATAATACAACATAAATAGAAATAAAGTTACCAAATTAAATAGGATTAAAATGCTAAGAGTAAAAATACATTAGCATATTTAAATATTATTAAAACATACGCATTTACAGTAAAACACCTAACCGTTTCAGTAAAAATATATTACAAAAAAATTAAAAAATAAACAAAGTAAATATCAATAAAAATAATTTTGTAAAATAAATTTATACAAATGAACTAGGATGGAAAATATAAGACAACAAAATTAGAAATAAAGTTAACAAATTAAATAGGATTAAAATGCTAAGAGTAAAAATAAAATAACATATTTAAATATTAAAACATACGCATTTACAGTAAAACACCTAACCGTTTGAGTAAAAATGTATTACAAAATAATTCAAAAATAAACAAATTAAATATCAATAAAAATGATTTTGTAAAATAAAATAATCAAATGAAATATGATGGAAAATATAATACAACATAAATAGAAATAAAGTTACCAAATTAAATAGGATTAAAATGCTAAGTGTAAAAATAAAATAGCATATTTAAATATTATTAAAACATACACATTTACAGTTAAACACCTAACCGTTTCAGTAAAAATATATTACAAAATAATAAAAAAATAAACAAAGTAAATATCAATAAAAATAATTTTCTAAAAAAAAAAAAATCAAATGAAAATATGATGTAAAATACAACATTATTAGAAATAAAGTTACCAAATTAAATAGGATTAAAATGCTAAGAGTAAAAATAAAATAACATATTTAAATATTAGTAAAACATACGCATTTACAGTAAAACACCTAACCGTTTGAGTAAAAATATATTACAAAAAAATTTAAAAATAAAAATAGTAAATATCAATAAAAATAATTTTGTAAAATAAAATTATACAAATGAACTAGGATGGAAAATATAAGACAACAAAATTAGAAATAAAGTTAACAAATTAAATAGGATTAAAATGCTAAGAGTAAAAATAAAATAACATATTTAAATTATCAAAACATACGCAAACAAACACCTAATCGTTTGAGTAAAAATATATTACAAAATAATAAAACAATAAACAAATTATAATTAAAAATCATTTTAAATTGAGGTTATTTAAATGTCCCAATAGATGAATATATCAAATAATAACATTATGATAGCAAAATGTACAATAATAATTAAAATTGTTCTTTCAGTGATTACCCAAATATTGGTAGGGAAATATACACGCTCATTCTGTTACGTAACAACAAATGTTGTGTTATTCATGTGCGAGTTGTTGCGATTCATGCTGATGAAAAGTGCGTGGGCGATTGTTTGTGAGTTGCAGACATTGAAGCGCATCCAGTCAGTGTGTCAGCGAAGTGAATCACGTTCTTTGTGGACAAACAATCCCGAGTAGTGAGTGTGTGCGGCGCCAGCGTGAGAAATAAAGACAACAAATGGCAGAGCGAGCAGAAGAGCTACCTTGAGATAGTGGATACTTAATTGGCAGGCCTACGGAGGAGAAAAGAGACTCGCTCGTGAGTTGACTAAGTTCAGGGTTGAGTTGACATCGTGCACTTTGTCGTCACTGCCGCTGGCGACTGAGAGTCCGAAGGCAGGTTTTGTCATATTTGACTGCGTCTCACTCTAGTTTCCAGGGCAACCGCGCGGTTGTTTGAAGGTGCGAGCCTTGGAGGCTGAGCATCATATGTGGGAGAAAGCGATGATTAAAAACAACACCAGGCTGTGTTTGGGGACGTTAACATTTACACTCTTCTATTAAAGCGCCTCGCTGCAAACATGAAGATGGCTTTAATAATAACAGTGCTCACACACGCCTTCCTTGATGCACTTTCAAGTACACTATATTGCCAAAAGTACCTGCCTTGACTCACATTAATAATAAATATGTTCCTACCTGCTACCTTTGTCCGGAGAAGTCCGATTGCATCCCGGGAGAACAATCCTCGCAGTAAGTTGCGAAAACCCCCCCGTTATGACACCATTTTGATCATTTTCTTAAGACTAATGCAATGTAGACATGAAGTTATATCAAAGGTGGATGTCAGCTTTTTGTTATAAGTGACTAACCATATAGATGTTATTTTTAGTGCTTCTCTGTTATTGATGTTGTTTGTTTCTTGTTTAACTGTGTTTCTAGAAATGAACAGCCACACTTTAGACCAGGGGTCACCAACGCGGTGCCCGCGGGCACCAGGTAGCCCGTAAGGACCAGATGAGTAGCCCGCTGGCCTGTTCTAAAAATAGCTCAAATAGCAGCACTTACCAGTGAGCTGCCTCTATTTTTTAAATTCTATTTATTTACTAGCAAGCTGGTCTCGCTTTGCCCGACATTTTTAATTCTAAGAGAGACAAAACTCAAATAGAATTTGAAAATCCAAGAAAATATTTTAAAGACTTGGTCTTCACTTGTTTAAATTAATTCATTAATTTTTTTACTTTGCTTCTTATAACTTTCAGAAAGACAATTTTAGAGAAAAAAATACAACCTTAAAAATGATTTTAGGATTTTTAAACACATATACCTTTTTACCTTTTAAATTCCTTCCTCTTCTCTTCCTGACAATTTAAATCAATGTTCAAGTACATTTATTTTTTTTATTGTAAAGAATAATAAATACATTTGAATTTAATTCTTCATTTTAGCTTCTGTTTTTTCGACGAAGAATATTTGTGAAATATTTCTTCAAACTTATTATGATTAAAATTCAAAAAAATTATTCTGGCAAATCTAGAAAATCTGTAGAATCAAATTTAAATCTTATTTCAAAGTCCTTTGAATTTCTTTTAAAATTTTTGTTCTGGAAAATCTAGAAGAAATAATGATTTGTCTTTGTTAGAAATATAGCTTGGTCCAATTTGTTATATATTCTAACAAAGTGCGGATTGGATTTTAACCTATTTAAAACATGTCATCAAAATTCTAAAATTAATCTTAATCAGGAAAAATTACTAATGATGTTCCATAAATTGTTTTTTTTAATTTTTTCAAAAAGATTCGAATTAGCTAGTTTTTCTCTTGTTTTTTTCGGTTGAATTTTGAATTTTAAAGAGTCGAAATTGATAATAAACTATGTTTCAAAATTTAATTGTCATTTTTTTCGTGTTTTCTCCTCTTTTAAACCATTCAATTAAGTGTAAATATCATTAATTATTAATAATAACATAGAGTTAAAGGTAAATTGAGCAAATTGGCTATTTCTGGCAATTTATTTAAGTGTGTATCAAACTGGTAGCCCTTCGCATTAATCACTACCCAAGAAGTAGCTCTTGCTTTCAAAAAGGTTGCTGACCCCTGATTTAGACACACTTGCTGGCCACAAACATTAGAGAATATGACATTATTTGATCCAGCTCTTGTTTTGAATCTCACTCCATTAGATGCAGGTGTTGGTGTAAGTTTGTCCAAGTCTGAGTGAACAATTATGTTGCTCTCCTAACCTCAAACTTCTGCCGGAGCTCCAGGTCGATGTCGTCCACCTCTGGGATGGGCACGTTGTAGTACTCGCCCTCTTCTTGGTTCAGCAATTTGTACCTGAGAAGAAAAGACACAATCACACCAAATCAAGCTAAAATCTTTAAATTGTTTTCTATTTTTATTTCCTCAATTTTTAATGCATTTTTGATCTAAATCACAATTCATTTGATTTTATTCTGGTTGTCTTGCTGTTCATTTTGTATTTATCAAGCATTTTATTTTGTATAAAATGATGCATCTTCTAATGTAAACCTGACAAACACATGATTTTGTATGGCACCTACTCCATGGTGTTATACATCTGGGGCCGTACTTATCAAGCTTCTCAGAGTGCCATTTTACACTTAAGTCCTGAGAATTTGCGAAATTTAGTCCTGCTCTCAAACTTAAAAATAAAAGCTTTTTATCAACGTTCTTAAGTCTAAGAATCACTCCTACTCTCCACGATATTTAAGAGACCTTCAGAGGTGTCTTAAGTGGTTAGGAGTTGCCAGCAGGGGATGGCACTGAGGCGAGAGAGACGTGCGCGAACGTTCAGGGAACGAAACAATGTTGTTTTTTTTTGATGACGAGCAGCTGATCAAACGGTATCGTTTAGACAGAGCGGATATTATTTTTGTCACAGATTTAATACTTTTCGATTCCTTGTTGATTTCTGCATGTGTCTGCAGTGGGCTAGTATATATAGAGCCACCCACACCAGTTTCAAATGAGTTGCCTAATTAATGAATTGGAAAGAAAATGTTATGACAGTAGCGTATGTGTGTGGCCGTGAGGTGAGTGACGTCAGTGAGTGTGTGGGCGAGAGAAGAGAGGGAGCGGTAGCGTGAGTGCCGGCGGGGACTAGTTTGTTTTGTATTATTTTGTAGTTTATTGTCAAAATATACACTCCCATTGTCCACTTAAATATTTCCAAGATATTTCTTTATTCTTAGACAACGGATTCCCTTCCGTGATTGGTCATTTCTATGGACACAAAATGACGTCACCTAAAATTCCGTTTTTGGCACATAGTAATGTCGTAATTCAGCTCTGAGTGTGACACTTAAGATTCAGTCCTACACTTCGCTGAAAGTGTGAGTAAGACGCTTGGTAACTAACTTTTAAGTGCAGCTTTCAGCGAAGAATTTATTTACTCTTAAGTCAACTCTTAGCAGACTTCTTAGGAGGAATTCTAAGAAGCTTGATAAGTACGGCCCCTGGGCTATAAAAATAAGTTAACTCATGTGATTAATCACAAAAAAGGATCACATTAATCATTTATAGACATATAGATTAATCACAAAATGAATTTAGTTACTCAAGCTTATCCGTGAATGGCTATGCTTGGTATATTGTCATGATCCGTGGTCCGGATCATGTTTTGCTTAGTTATGTTCTGTTATTTTTGGACTCCATAGTTCCTGTTTGCACTCTCTTCTTTGTTTTGTCACCATGGCGACTCATTAATTTCACCTGCCTAATTTGTTCGGATCACACCTGTCGCTAATCATGAGATTATTTTTTACCGTAATTTCCGGACTATAAGCCGCTACTTTTTCCCCTCGTTCTGGTCCCTGCGGCTTATACAAGGGTGCGGCTTATTTACGGCCTGTTCTTCTCCGACACCGACAAAGAGGATTTCGGTGGTTTTAGTACGCAGGAGGAAGACGATGACACAATGATTAAAGACTGACTTTTCATATACCGGCAGGCTGGTTATTTTGATAACGTACAGGCGAGCACTTTGTATTACTTTGCACCGTTGTATTATTTGTACTCTGCACGAATGCTGTTCGCCATGTCAAAGATGTGAAAGTTTGATTGAAAGATTTATTGGTAATAAACGGGACGCTTTGCGTTCCCAAACAGTCATCTCTGTCCCGACAATCCCCTCCGTGGTAGCAGGAACCCCTATATACTACGCTAATTACACATCAAAACCCTGCGGCTTATAGTCGGGTGCGGCTTATATATGGAGCAATCTGTATTTTCCCCTAAATTTAGCTGGTGCGGCTTATAGTCCGGAAATTACGGTAAGCCTGTCTTTGTCAGTTAGTCTGCCTGGCGACATGATAGTTCCATGCCTTGCCAAGTAACTTTTGTTTATTCATGCCACAGTTCGCGAGCTTTTGTTTCATGTCCATAGTTCACGCTAAGTGTTAGTTTTTGTTTCCTTCGCTTAGTTGTGCCTTCGCCTTGAACGCCTTTTGTTTGTCCCTCTTTGAAAGTCAAGATTAAATCATGTTCCTACCTTCAAGCCTTGTCCGGTATAGTCCGATTGCATCCCGGGAGAACAAATCTCGCAGTTAGCTGGGAAAAACCCTGCGTCCTGACAGTATATGATTAGTGATCAGGTTAATGCTGACTCCTTCTTAGGCTGCCCACTAGACAGCATCTACAGTCGTGGTCAAAAGTTTACATACACTTGTAAAGAACATCATGTCATGGCTGTCTTGAGTTTCCAATCATTTCTACAACTCTTACTATGTTGTGATGTAGTGATTGGAGCACATACTTGTTGGTCACAAAAAAACATTCATGAAGTTTACTTCTTTTATGAATTTATTATGGGTCTACTGAAAATGTGAGGGTCAAAAGTATACATACAGCAATGTTAATATTTGCTTACATGTCCCTTGGCAAGTTTACCTGCAATAAGGCACTTTTGGTAGCCATCCACAAGCTTCTGCTGGAATGTTTGACCAATACTCTTGACAAAATTGGTGCAGTTCAGCTAAATGTGTTGGTTTTCTGACATGGACTTGTTTCTTCAGCATTGTCCACACGTTTAAGTCCGGACTTTGGGAAGGCCATTCTAAAACTTTCGTTCTAGCCTGATTTAGCCATTCCTTTACCACTTTTGACGTGTGTTTGGGGTCATTGTCCACAGTGCAGGATGGAGCTCATTTCTACCCACACACCAATGTAACTACTGTAACTACTCCTTTTTTTCTTGGTGTGTAAAATGTTTGCTCAGTGCACAATATAGGTGTCACGATAATGTTTTAGTTGTATCATTTGTATGATACAATCATTTAGTTTGCAATATGTGCATGGTGTTATTATTTTTATAACTAATTTATATTATTATTTTTTTTTTTTTTATCACGTTCTACTTTTTATCTGTATGTACACTACCGTTCAAAAGTTTGGGGTCACATTGAAATGTCCTTATTTTTGAAGGAAAAGCACTGTACTTTTCAATGAAGATAACTTTAAACTAGTCTTAACTTGAAAGAAATACACTCTATACATTGCTAATGTGGTAAATGACTATTCTAGCTGCAAATGTCTGCTTTTTGGTGCAATATCTACAACGGTGTAGAGAGGCCCATTTCCAGCAACTATCACTCCAGTGTTCTAATGGTACAATGTGTTTGCTCATTGGCTCAGAAGGCTAATTGATGATTAGAAAACCCTTGTGCAATCATGTGCACACATCTGAAAACACTTTAGCTCGTTACAGAAGCTACAAAACTGACCTTCCTTTGAGCAGATTGAGTTTCTGGAGCATCACATTTGTGGGGTCAATTAAGCGCTCAAAATGGCCAGAAAAAGAGAACTTTCATCTGAAACTCGACAGTCTATTCTTGTTCTTAGAAATGAAGGCTATTCCACAAAATTGTTTGGGTGACCCCAAACTTTTGAACGGTAGTGTATATATGCACTGCACACAAAAAATTCCCCCATTGTGGGATAAATAAAGTGTTAGAATAATTGTAAGTTATCACAAAAAACTTTGTGTTGAAATGAGTTCCTAGCAAGAAGACAAAAGCTGTCTTTGAAAGCTACCAAGAAGAAGGCTGGTAAAACTCCACTGGGTAAGGGGGAAAGCCACATGAAGAGTTTTAGGTTTTCTCTCATGTATGGTAATCAACAGAAGCAAGTTGTTCTAACCCAAAGACTTCAGAGCGGAGAGATGACAGGATCTGCCCAATTTCCAGACAAACTCTTTTTGGAGTATTTTACGAACTCTCTTTGAACTATTTTATGAACTCTTTTTGAACTCTTTTACGAACTCTTTTTGAACTGACCTTTTCTGTGAATTGTTAAAGGCCTACTGAAAGCCACTACTAGCGACCACACAGTCTGATAGTTTATATATCAATGATGAAATCTTAACATTGCAACACATGCCAATACGACCGGGTTAACTTATAAAGTGACATTTTAAATTTCCCGCCACACTTCCGGTTGAAAAAGCCTTCGAAGGATGACGTATGCGTGTGACGTAGCCCGAGGAACAGAGGTATGGCTCCCCCATTGAATACAATACAAAAAAGCTCTGTTTTCATTTCATAATTCCACAGTATTCTGGACATCTGTGTTGGTGAATCTGTTGCAATTTGTTTAATGAACAATGGAGGCTGCAAAGAAAAACGTTGTAGGTGGCTGTAGCAACACTGTAGCAGACGCCTAGCCGATGCTAGCAGACGCCTAGCCGATGCTAGCAGACCCACCGCACGGATGATCGGGTGAAGTCCTTCGTCGCGCCGTCAATCGCTGGAACGCAGGTGAGCACGGGTGTTGCTGAGCAAAGCAGATGAGGGCTGGCTGGCGTAGGTGGAGCGCTAATGTTTTTATCATAGCTCTGTGAGCTCCGGTTGCTAAGTTAGCCTTAGCGTCGTTAGCAACAGCATTGTTAAGCTTTGCCAGGCTGAGATCTATTAACCGTGTAGTTAATAGTATTGTCGATATTCTGTCTATCCTTCCAGTCAGGGGTTTATTTATTTTGTTTCTATCTGCATTTGAGACAGATGCTATCACGTTAGCTCATGCTAAAGATGCTAAAGAGCTTCGTCGATGTATTGTCGTGGAGATAAAAGTCACTTTAAATGTCCATTTCGCATTCTCGACTCATTTTCAAGAGGATATAGTATACAAGGTGGTTTAAAATACAAATCCGTGATCCACAATAGAAAAAGGAGAGAGTGTGGAATCCAATGAGCCAGCTTGTACCTAAGTTACGGTCAGAGCGAAAAAAAAAAAGTATTTCACTGCATTCCAGTCCGTCACTAACGTTCCTCATCCACGAATCTTTCATCCTCACTCAAATTAATGGGGTAATCGTCACTTTCACGGTCCGAATAGCTCTAGCTGTGTTGAAAACAATAGGAAAATATGAGGGAGTGAACAACTGACAACGTCACGCTACTTCCGGTAGGGGCAAGGTTTTGTTTTTTTATCAGAGACCAAAAGTTGCGAACTTTATCGACGTTGTTCTATACTAAATCCTTTAAGGAAAAATATGGCAATATCCCAAAATGATCAAGTATGACACATAGAATGGATCAGGGGTTTATTTCTTTTGTTTCTATCTGCATTTGAGACAGATGCTATCACGTTAGCTCATGCTAAAGATGCTAAAGAGCTTCGTCGATGTATTGTCGTGGAGATAAAAGTCACTTTAAATGTCCATTTCGCGTTCTCGACTCTCATTTTCAAGAGGATATAGTATCCGAGGTGGTTTAAAATACAAATCCGTGATCCACAATAGAAAAAGGAGAGAGTGTGGAATCCAATGAGCCATCTTGTACCTAAGTTACGGTCAGAGCGAAAAAAAAACATGTATTTCACAGCATTCTAGTCCGTCACTCTAACGTTCCTCATCCACGAATCTTTCATCCTCGCTCAAATTAATGGGGTAATCGTCACTTTCACGGTCCGAATAGCTCTAGCTGTGTTGAAAACAATAGGAAAATATGAGGGAGTGAACAACCGACTACGTCACGCTACTTCCGGTAGGGGCAAGGTTTTTTTTTTTAATCAGCAACCAAAAGTTGCGAACTTTATCGACGTTGTTCTATACCAGGGGTCACCAACCTTTTTGAAACCAAGAGCTACTTCTTGGGTAGTGATTAATGCGAAGGGCTACCAGTTTGATATACACTTAAATAAATTGCCAGAAATAGCCAATTTGCTCAATTTACCTTTAACTCTATGTTATTATTAATAATTAATGATATTTACACTTAATTGAACGGTTTAAAAGAGGAGAAAACACACAAAAAATGACAATTACATTTTGAAACATAGTTTATCTTCAATTTCGACTATTTAAAATTCAAAATTCAACCGAAAAAAAGAAGAGAAAAACTAGCTCATTCGAATCTTTTTGAAAAAATAAAAAAAAGAATTTATGGAACATCATAAGTAATTTTTCCTGATTAAGATTAATTTTAGAATTTTGATGACATGTTTTAAATTGGTTAAAATCCAATCTACACTTTGTTAGAATATATAACAAATTGGACCAAGCTATATTTCTAACAAAGACAAATCATTATTTCTTCTAGATTTTCCAGAACAAAATTTTTAAAATAAATTCAAAAGACTTTGAAATAAGATTTAAATTTGATTCTACAGATTTTCTGGATTTGCCAGAATAATTTTTTTGAATTTTAATCATAATAAGTTTGAAGAAATATTTCACAAATATTCTTTGTCGAAAAAACAAAAGCTAAAATGAAAAATTAAATTAAAATGTATTTATTATTCTTTACAATAAAAAAAATACATTTACTTGAACATTGATTTAAATGGTCAGGAAAGAAGAGGAAGGAATTTAAAAGGTAAAAAGGTATATGTGTTTAAAAATCCTAAAATCATTTTTAAGGTTGTATTTTTTCTCTAAAATTGTCTTTCTGAAAGTTATAAGAAGCAAAGTAAAAAAATTTATGAATTTATTTAAACAAAAGAAGACCAAGTCTTTAAAATATTTTCTTGGATTTTCAAATTCTATTTGAGTTTTGTCTCTCTTAGAATTAAAAATGTCGGGCAAAGCGAGACCAGCTTGTTAGTAAATAAATAAAATTTAAAAAATAGAGGCAGCTCACTGGTAAGTGCTGCTATTTGAGCTATTTTTAGAACAGGCCGGCGGGCTACTCATCTGGTCCTTACGGGCTACCTGGTGCCCGCGGGCACCGCGTTGGTGACCCCTGTTCTATACTAAATCCTTTCAGCAAAAATATGGCAATATCGCAAAATGATCAAGTATGACACATAGAATGGATCAGGGGTTTATTTCTTTTGTTTCTATCTGCATTTGAGACAGATGCTATCACGTTAGCTCATGCTAAAGATGCTAAAGAGCTTTGTCGATGTATTGTCGTGGAGATAAAAGTCACTGTGAATGTCCATTTCGCGTTCTCGACTCTCATTTTCAAGAGGATATAGTATCCGAGGTGGTTTAAAATACAAATCCGTGATCCACAATAGAAAAAGGAGAAAGTGTGGAATCCAATGAGCCAGCTTGTACCTAAGTTACGGTCAGAGCGAAAAAAAACATGTATTTCACTGCATTCTAGTCCATCACTCTAACGTTCCTCATCCACGAATCTTTCATCCTCGCTCAAATTAATGGGGTAATCGTCACTTTCACGGTCCGAATAGCTCTAGCTGTGTTGAAAACAATAGGAAAATATGAGGGAGTGAACAACCGACAACGTCACGCTACTTCCGGTAGGGGCAAGGTTTTTTTTTTTATCAGCGACCAAAAGTTGCGAACTTTATCGACGTTGTTCTATACTAAATCCTTTAAGGAAAAATATGGCAATATCGCAAAATGATCAAGTATGACACATAGAATGGATCAGGGGTTTATTTCTTTTGTTTCTATCTGCATTTGAGACAGATGCTATCACGTTAGCTCATGCTAAAGATGCTAAAGAGCTTTGTCGATGTATTGTCGTGGAGATAAAAGTCACTGTGAATGTCCATTTCGCGTTCTCGACTCTCATTTTCAAGAGGATATAGTATCCCAGGTGGTTTAAAATACAAATCCGTGATCCACAATAGAAAAAGGAGAGAGTGTGGAATCCAATGAGCCAGCTTGTACCTAAGTTACGGTCAGAGCGAAAAAAAAACATGTATTTCACTGCATTCCAGTCCGTCACTCTAACTTTCCTCATCCACGAATCTTTCATCCTCGCTCAAATTAATGGGGTAATCGTCACTTTCACGGTCCGAATAGCTCTAGCTGTGTTGAAAACAATAGGAAAATATGAGGGAGTGAACAACCGACAACGTCACGCTACTTCCAGTAGGGGCAGGGTTTTTTTTTTTTATCAGAGACCAAAAGTTGCGAACTTTATCGACGTTGTTCTATACTAAATCCTTTCAGCAAAAATATGGCAATATCGCAAAATGATCAAGTATGACACATAGAATGGATCAGGGGTTTATTTCTTTTGTTTCTATCTGCATTTGAGACAGATGCTATCACGTTAGCTCATGCTAAAGATGCTAAAGAGCTTTGTCGATGTATTGTCGTGGAGATAAAAGTCACTTTAAATGTCCATTTGGCGTTCTCGACTCTCATTTTCAAGAGGATATAGTATCCGAGGTGGTTTAAAATACAAATCCGTGATCCACAATAGAAAAAGGAGAGAGTGTGGAATCCAATGAGCCAGCTTGTACCTAAGTTACGGTCAGAGCGGAAAAAAATATGTATTTCACTGCATTCTAGTCCGTCACTCTAACGTTCCTCATCCACGAATCTTTCATCCTCACTCAAATTAATGGGGTAATCGTCACTTTCACGGTCCGAATAGCACTAGCGGCATTGAAAACAATAGGAAAATATGAGGGATTGAACAACTGACAACGTCACGCTACTTCCGGTAGGGGCAAGGTTTTTTTTTATCAGAGACCAAAAGTTGCGAACTTTATCGACGTTCTATACTAAATCCTTTCAGCAAAAATATGGCAATATCGCAAAATGATCAAGTATGACACATAGAATGGATCAGGGGTTTATTTCTTTTGTTTCTATCTGCATTTGAGACAGATGCTATCACGTTAGCTCATGCTAAAGATGCTAAAGAGCTTCGTCGATGTATTGTCGTGGAGATAAAAGTCACTGTGAATGTCCATTTCGCGTTCTCGACTCTCATTTTCAAGAAGATATAGTATCCCAGGTGGTTTAAAATACAAATCCGTGATCCACAATAGAAAAAGGAGAGTGTGGAATCCAATGAGCCAGCTTGTACCTAAGTTACGGTCAGAGCGAAAAAAACCATGTATTTCACTGCATTCCAGTCCGTCACTCTAACGTTCCTCATCCACGAATCTTTCATCCTCGCTCAAATTAATGGGGTAATCGTCACTTTCACGGTCCGAATAGCTCTAGCTGCGTTGAAAACAATAGGAAAATATGAGGGAGTGAACAACTGACAACGTCACGCTACTTCCGGTAGGGGCAAGGTTTTTTTTTTTTATCAGCGACCAAAAGTTGCGAACTTTATCGACGTTCTATACTAAATCCTTTCAGCAAAAATATGGCAATATCGCAAAATGATCAAGTATGACACATAGAATGGATCAGGGGTTTATTTCTTTTGTTTCTATCTGCATTTGAGACAGATGCTATCACGCTAGCTCATGCTAAAGATGCTAAAGAGCTTCGTCGATGTATTGTCGTGGAGATAAAAGTCACTTTAAATGTCCATTTCGCGTTCTCGACTCTCATTTTCAAGAGGATATAGTATCCCAGGTGGTTTAAAATACAAATCCGTGATCCACAATAGAAAAAGGAGAGAGTGTGGAATCCAATGAGCCAGCTTGTACCTAAGTTACGGTCAGAGCGAAAAAAAATATGTATTTCACTGCATTCTAGTCCGTCACTCTAACGTTCCTCATCCACGAATCTTTCATCCTCGCTCAAATTAATGGGGTAATCGTCACTTTCACGGTCCGAATAGCTCTAGCTGTGTTGAAAACAATAGGAAAATATGAGGGAGTGAACAACCGACAACATCACGCTACTTCCGGTAGGGGCAAGGTTTTTTTTTTTATCAGAGACCAAAAGTTGCGAACTTTATCGACGTTGTTCTCTACTAAATCCTTTCAGCAAAAATATGGCAGTATCGCAAAATGATCAAGTATGACACATAGAATGGATCAGGGGTTTATTTATTTTGTTTCTATCTGCATTTGAGACAGATGCTATCACGTTAGCTCATGCTAAAGATGCTAAAGAGCTTCGTCGATGTATTGTCGTGGAGATAAAAGTCACTTTAAATGTCCATTTCGCGTTCTCGACTCTCATTTTCAAGAGGATATAGTATCCCAGGTGGTTTAAAATACAAATCCGTGATCCACAATAGAAAAAGGAGAGAGTGTGGAATCCAATGAGCCAGCTTGTACCTAAGTTACGGTCAGAGCGAAAAAAAATATGTATTTCACTGCATTCTAGTCCGTCAATCTAACGTTCCTCATCCACGAATCTTTCATCCTCACTCAAATTAATGGGGTAATCGTCACTTTCACGGTCCGAATAGCTCTAGCTGTGTTGAAAACAATAGGAAAATATGAGGGAGTGAACAACTGACTACGTCACGCTACTTCCGGTAGGGGCAAGGTTGTTTTTTTTATCAGCGACCAAAAGTTGCGAACTTTATCGACGTTGTTCTATACTAAATCCTTTAAGGAAAAATATGGCAATATCGCAAAATGATCAAGTGTGACACATAGAATGGATCAGGGGTTTATTTCTTTTGTTTCTATCTGCATTTGAGACAGATGCTATCACGTTAGCTCATGCTAAAGATGCTAAAGAGCTTCGTCGATGTATTGTCGTGGAGATAAAAGTCACTGTGAATGTCCATTTCGCGTTCTCGACTCTCATTTTCAAGAAGATATAGTATCCCAGGTGGTTTAAAATACAAATCCGTGATCCACAATAGAAAAAGGAGAGTGTGGAATCCAATGAGCCAGCTTGTACCTAAGTTACGGTCAGAGCGAAAAAAACCATGTATTTCACTGCATTCCAGTCCGTCACTCTAACGTTCCTCATCCACGAATCTTTCATCCTCGCTCAAATTAATGGGGTAATCGTCACTTTCACGGTCCGAATAGCTCTAGCTGCGTTGAAAACAATAGGAAAATATGAGGGAGTGAACAACTGACAACGTCACGCTACTTCCGGTAGGGGCAAGGTTTTTTTTTTTTATCAGCGACCAAAAGTTGCGAACTTTATCGACGTTCTATACTAAATCCTTTCAGCAAAAATATGGCAATATCGCAAAATGATCAAGTATGACACATAGAATGGATCAGGGGTTTATTTCTTTTGTTTCTATCTGCATTTGAGACAGATGCTATCACGCTAGCTCATGCTAAAGATGCTAAAGAGCTTCGTCGATGTATTGTCGTGGAGATAAAAGTCACTTTAAATGTCCATTTCGCGTTCTCGACTCTCATTTTCAAGAGGATATAGTATCCCAGGTGGTTTAAAATACAAATCCGTGATCCACAATAGAAAAAGGAGAGAGTGTGGAATCCAATGAGCCAGCTTGTACCTAAGTTACGGTCAGAGCGAAAAAAAATATGTATTTCACTGCATTCTAGTCCGTCACTCTAACGTTCCTCATCCACGAATCTTTCATCCTCGCTCAAATTAATGGGGTAATCGTCACTTTCACGGTCCGAATAGCTCTAGCTGTGTTGAAAACAATAGGAAAATATGAGGGAGTGAACAACCGACAACATCACGCTACTTCCGGTAGGGGCAAGGTTTTTTTTTTTATCAGAGACCAAAAGTTGCGAACTTTATCGACGTTGTTCTCTACTAAATCCTTTCAGCAAAAATATGGCAGTATCGCAAAATGATCAAGTATGACACATAGAATGGATCAGGGGTTTATTTATTTTGTTTCTATCTGCATTTGAGACAGATGCTATCACGTTAGCTCATGCTAAAGATGCTAAAGAGCTTCGTCGATGTATTGTCGTGGAGATAAAAGTCACTTTAAATGTCCATTTCGCGTTCTCGACTCTCATTTTCAAGAGGATATAGTATCCCAGGTGGTTTAAAATACAAATCCGTGATCCACAATAGAAAAAGGAGAGAGTGTGGAATCCAATGAGCCAGCTTGTACCTAAGTTACGGTCAGAGCGAAAAAAAATATGTATTTCACTGCATTCTAGTCCGTCAATCTAACGTTCCTCATCCACGAATCTTTCATCCTCACTCAAATTAATGGGGTAATCGTCACTTTCACGGTCCGAATAGCTCTAGCTGTGTTGAAAACAATAGGAAAATATGAGGGAGTGAACAACTGACTACGTCACGCTACTTCCGGTAGGGGCAAGGTTGTTTTTTTTATCAGCGACCAAAAGTTGCGAACTTTATCGACGTTGTTCTATACTAAATCCTTTAAGGAAAAATATGGCAATATCGCAAAATGATCAAGTGTGACACATAGAATGGATCAGGGGTTTATTTCTTTTGTTTCTATCTGCATTTGAGACAGATGCTATCACGTTAGCTCATGCTAAAGATGCTAAAGAGCTTCGCCGATGTATTGTCGTGGAGATAAAAGTCACTGTGAATGTCCATTTCGCGTTCTCGACTCTCATTTTCAAGAGGATATAGTATCCCAGGTGGTTTAAAATACAAATCCGTGATCCACAATAGAAAAAGGAGAGAGTGTGGAATCCAATGAGCCAGCTTGTACCTAAGTTACGGTCAGAGCGAAAAAAAATATGTATTTCACTGCATTCTAGTCCGTCACTCTAACGTTCCTCATCCACGAATCTTTCATCCTCGCTCAAATTAATGGGGTAATCGTCACTTTCACGGTCCGAATAGCTCTAGCTGTGTTGAAAACAACAGGAAAATATGAGGGAGTGAACAACCGACAACGTCACGCTACTTCCGGTAGGGGCAAGGTTTTTTTTTTTATCCGCGACCAAAAGTTGCGAACTTTATCGACGTTGTTCTATACTAAATCCTTTCAGCAAAAATATGGCAATATCGCAAAATGATCAAGTGTGACACATAGAATGGATCAGGGGTTTATTTCTTTTGTTTCTATCTGCATTTGAGACAGATGCTATCACGTTAGCTCATGCTAAAGATGCTAAAGAGCTTCGTCGATGTATTGTCGTGGAGATAAAAGGCACTGTAATGTCCATTTCGCGTTCTCGACTCTCATTTTCAAGAGGATATAGTATCCGAGGTGGTTTAACATACAAATCCGTGATCCACAATAGAAAAAGGAGAGAGTGTGGAATCCAATGAGCCAGCTTGTACCTAAGTTACGGTCAGAGCGAAAAAAAACATGTATTTCACTGCATTCCAGTCCGTCACTCTAACGTTCCTCATCCACAAATCTTTCATCCTCGCTCAAATTAATGGGGTAATCGTCACTTTCACGGTCCGAATAGCTCTAGCTGTGTTGAAAACAACAGGAAAATATGAGGGAGTGAACAACTGACTACGGGGCAAGGTTGTTTTTTTTTTATCAGAGACCAAAAGTTGCGAACTTTATCGACGTTGTTCTATACTAAATCCTTTCAGCAAAAATATGGCAATATCACAAAATGATCAAGTATGACACATAGAATGGATCAGGGGTTTATTTCTTTTGTTTCTATCTGCATTTGAGACAGATGCTATCACGTTAGCTCATGCTAAAGATGCTAAAGAGCTTCGTCGATGTATTGTCGTGGAGATAAAAGTCACTGTGAATGTCCATTTGGCGTTCTCGACTCTCATTTTCAAGAGGATATAGTATCCCAGGTGGTTTAAAATACAAATCTGTGATCCACAATAGAAAAAGGAGAGAGTGTGGAATCCAATGAGCCAGCTTGTACCTAAGTTACGGTCAGAGCGAAAACAAACATGTATTTCACTGCATTCTAGTCCGTCACTCTAACGTTCCTCATCCACGAATCTTTCATCCTCGCTCAAATTAATGGGGTAATCGTCACTTTCACGGTCCGAATAGCTCTAGCTGTGTTGAAAACAACAGGAAAATATGAGGGAGTGAACAACCGACAACGTCACGCTACTTCCGGTAGGGGCAAGGTTTTTTTTTTAATCAGAGACCAAAAGTTGCGAACTTTATCGACGTTGTTCTATACTAAATCCTTTCAGCAAAAATATGGCAATATCGCGAAATGATCAAGTATGACACATAGAATGGATCAGGGGTTTATTTCTTTTGTTTCTATCTGCATTTGAGACAGATGCTATCACGTTAGCTCATGCTAAAGATGCTAAAGAGCTTCGTCGATGTATTGTCGTGGAGATAAAAGTCACTGTGAATGTCCATTTCGTGTTCTCGACTCTCATTTTCAAGAGGATATAGTATCCCAGGTGGTTTAAAATACAAATCCGTGATCCACAATAGAAAAAGGAGAGAGTGTGGAATCCAATGAGCCAGCTTGTACCTAAGTTACGGTCAGAGCGAAAACAAACATGTATTTCACTGCATTCTAGTCCGTCACTCTAACGTTCCTCATCCACGAATCTTTCATCCTCGCTCAAATTAATGGGGTAATCGTCACTTTCACGGTCCGAATAGCTCTAGCTGTGTTGAAAACAACAGGAAAATATGAGGGAGTGAACAACCGACAACGTCACGCTACTTCCGGTAGGGGCAAGGTTTTTTTTTTTATCCGCGACCAAAAGTTGCGAACTTTATCGACGTTGTTCTATACTAAATCCTTTCAGCAAAAATATGGCAATATCGCAAAATGATCAAGTGTGACACATAGAATGGATCAGGGGTTTATTTCTTTTGTTTCTATCTGCATTTGAGACAGATGCTATCACGCTAGCTCATGCTAAAGATGCTAAAGAGCTTCGTCGATGTATTGTCGTGGAGATAAAAGGCACTGTAATGTCCATTTCGCGTTCTCGACTCTCATTTTCAAGAGGATATAGTATCCGAGGTGGTTTAACATACAAATCCGTGATCCACAATAGAAAAAGGAGAGAGTGTGGAATCCAATGAGCCAGCTTGTACCTAAGTTACGGTCAGAGCGAAAAAAAACATGTATTTCACTGCATTCCAGTCCGTCACTCTAACGTTCCTCATCCACAAATCTTTCATCCTCGCTCAAATTAATGGGGTAATCGTCACTTTCACGGTCCGAATAGCTCTAGCTGTGTTGAAAACAACAGGAAAATATGAGGGAGTGAACAACTGACTACGGGGCAAGGTTGTTTTTTTTTTATCAGAGACCAAAAGTTGCGAACTTTATCGACGTTGTTCTATACTAAATCCTTTCAGCAAAAATATGGCAATATCACAAAATGATCAAGTATGACACATAGAATGGATCAGGGGTTTATTTCTTTTGTTTCTATCTGCATTTGAGACAGATGCTATCACGTTAGCTCATGCTAAAGATGCTAAAGAGCTTCGTCGATGTATTGTCGTGGAGATAAAAGTCACTGTGAATGTCCATTTGGCGTTCTCGACTCTCATTTTCAAGAGGATATAGTATCCCAGGTGGTTTAAAATACAAATCCGTGATCCACAATAGAAAAAGGAGAGAGTGTGGAATCCAATGAGCCAGCTTGTACCTAAGTTACGGTCAGAGCGAAAACAAACATGTATTTCACTGCATTCTAGTCCGTCACTCTAACGTTCCTCATCCACGAATCTTTCATCCTCGCTCAAATTAATGGGGTAATCGTCACTTTCACGGTCCGAATAGCTCTAGCTGTGTTGAAAACAACAGGAAAATATGAGGGAGTGAACAACCGACAACGTCACGCTACTTCCGGTAGGGGCAAGGTTTTTTTTTTAATCAGAGACCAAAAGTTGCGAACTTTATCGACGTTGTTCTATACTAAATCCTTTCAGCAAAAATATGGCAATATCGCGAAATGATCAAGTATGACACATAGAATGGATCAGGGGTTTATTTCTTTTGTTTCTATCTGCATTTGAGACAGATGCTATCACGTTAGCTCATGCTAAAGATGCTAAAGAGCTTCGTCGATGTATTGTCGTGGAGATAAAAGTCACTGTGAATGTCCATTTCGTGTTCTCGACTCTCATTTTCAAGAGGATATAGTATCCCAGGTGGTTTAAAATACAAATCCGTGATCCACAATAGAAAAAGGAGAGAGTGTGGAATCCAATGAGCCAGCTTGTACCTAAGTTACGGTCAGAGCGAAAAAAAACATGTATTTCACTGCATTCTAGTCCGTCACTCTAACGTTCCTCATCCACGAATCTTTCATCCTCGCTCCAATTAATGGGGTAATCGTCACTTTCACGGTCCGAATAGCTCTAGCTGTGTTGAAAACAATAGGAAAATATGAGGGAGTGAACAACTGACTACGTCACGCTACTTCCGGTAGGGGAAAGGTTTTTTTTTTTATCAGAGACCAAAAGTTGCGAACTTTATCGA